>NC_054479.1:8711528-9011528 GCF_017639515.1 Carcharodon carcharias | reverse complement strand
GTGAGATTAGGTGGGTGTGATATTGCGTGGGTGTGAGATTGCGTGGGTGTGAGGTTGTCTGGGTGTGAGGTTGTCTGGGTGTGTGATTGTGTGGGTGTGAGATTGTGTGGGTGTGAGATTGGCTGTGTGATTGTGTGGGTGTGTGATTGTGTGGGTGTGAGACCGTGTGGGTGTGAGACCTTGTGGGTGTGCGATTGTGTGGGTGCGAGATTGTGTGCGTGTGAGATTGGGTGTGAGATTGTGTGGCTGTCTGATTGTGTGGGTGTGTGGTTGTGTGTGTGTGTGATTCTGTGGGTGTGTTATTCTGTGGGTGTGTTATTCTGTGGGTGTGAGATTGTGTGGGTGTGTGATTGGTTGTGTGATTCTGTGGGTGTGAGATTGTGTGGGTGTGACATTGTGTGGGTCTGTGATTGGGTGTGAGATTGTGTGGGTGTGTGATAGTGTGGGTGTGAGATTGTGTGGGTGTGAGATTGTGTGGGTATGTTATTCTGTGGGCGTGTTATTGTTTGGGTGCGAGATTGTGTGGGTGTGTGATTGGGTGGGTGTGTGATTCTGTGGGTGAGTGATTCTGTGGGTGTGAGATTGTGTGGGTGTGCGATTGGGTGTGAGATTGGGTGTGAGATTGTGTGGGTGTGTGATTGTGTTGTTGTGAGACCGTGTGGGTGTGTGATTGTGTGGGTGCGAGATTGGGTGTGAGATTGTGTGGGTGTGTGAATGTGTGGGTGTGTTATTCTGTGGGTGTGAGATTCTGTGGGTGTGAGATTCTGTGGGTGTGAGATTCTGTGGGTGTGAGATTCTGTGGGTGTGAGATTCTGTGGGTGTGTGATTGGGTGTGTGATTCTGTGGGTGTGAGATTGTGTGGGTGCGGGATTGTGTGGGTCTGTGATTGGGTGTGAGATTGTGTGGGTGTGAGATTGTGTGCGTGTGTGTGTGGTTGTGAGATTGTGTGGGTGCGAGATTGTGTGGGTGTGAGATTGGGTGTGTGATTGTGTGGGTGTGATATTGTATGGGTGTGTGATTGTGTGGGTGTGAGATTGGGTGTGAGATTGTGTGGGTGTGATATTGTAAGGGTGTGTGATTGTGTGGGTGTGAGATTGGGTGTGAGATTGTGTGGGTGTTTGATTGTGTGGGTGTGAGATTGTGTGGGTGCGAGATTGTGTGGGTCTGTGATTGGGTGTGAGATTGTGTGGGTGTGAGATTGTGTGGGTGTGTGTGTGGTTGTGAGATTGTGTGGGTGCGAGATTGTGTGGGTGTGAGATTGGGTGTGAGATTGTGTGGGTGTGTGATTGTGTGGGTGTGTGATTGCGTGGGTGTGAGCTTGTGTGGGTGTGAGTTTGTGTGGGTGTCTGATTCTGTGGGTGTGATTGTGTGGGTGCGAGATTGTGTGGGTGTGATTGTGTGGGTGCGAGATTGTGTGGGTGTGTGATTGTGTGGGTGTGAGATTGTGTGGGTGCGAGATTGTGTGGGTGTGTGATTCTGTGGGTGTGAGATTACGTGGTGGTGTGATTGTGTGGGTGTGTGATTGTATGGGTATGTGATTGTGTGGGTGTGTGACTGTGTGTGTGTGAGGTTGTGTGGGTGTGTGATTGTGTGGGTGTGTGATTGTGTGGGTGTGAGATTGTGTGAGTATGTTATTCTGTGGTTGCGAGTTTGTGTGGGTGTGAGATTGTGTAGGTGTGTGATTGTGTGGGTGTGTGATTCTGTGGGTGTGTGATTCTGTGGGTGTGTGATACTGTAGGTGTGAGATTAGGTGGGTGTGATATTGTGTGGGTGTGAGATTGTGTGGGTGTGAGGTTGTCTGGGTGTGTGATTGTGTGGGTGTGAGATTGTGTGGGTGTTTTATTGTGCGGGTGTGTGATTGTGTGGGTGTTTTATTGTGCGGGTGTGTGATTGTGTGGGTGTTTTATTGTGCGGGTGTGTGATTGTGTGGGTGTGTTATTCTGTGGGCGTGTTATTGTGTGGGTGCGAGTTTGTGTGGGTGTGTGATTGTGTGGGTGTGTGATTGGGTGGGTGTGTGATTGGGTGGGTGTGTGATTGGGTGGGTGTGTGATTCTGTGGGTGTGTGATTCTGTGGGTGTGTGATTCTGTTGGTGTGAGATTGTGTGGGTGTGAGATTGGTTGTGAGATTGTGTGGCTGTATGATTGTGTGGGTGTGTGAGTGTGTGGGTGTGAGACAGTGTGGGTGTGAGACCTTGTGGGTGTGCGATTGTGTGGGTGTGAGACCTTGTGGGTGTGCGATTGTGTGGGTGTGAGATTGTGTGTGTGTGAGATTGGGTGTGAGATTGTGTGGGTGTCTGATTGTGTGGGTGTGTGGTTGTGTGTGTGTGTGATTCTGTGGGTGTGTTATTCTGTGGGTGTGTTATTCTGTGGGTGTGTTATTCTGTGGGTGTGTTATTCTGTGGGTGAGAGATTGTGTGGGTGTGTGATTGGTTGTGTGATTCTGTGGGTGTGAGATTGTGTGGGTGCGACATTGTGTGGGTCTGTGATTGGGTGTGAGATTGTGTGGGTGTGTGATTGTGTGGGTGTGAGATTGTGTGGATATGTTATTCTGTGGGCGTGTTATTGTTTGGGTGTGAGATTGTGCGGGTGTGTGATTGGATGGGTGTGTGATTCTGTGGGTGTGAGATTGTGTGGGTGTGCGATTGGGTGTGAGATTGTGTGGGTGTGTGATTGTGTGGGTGTGTGATTGTGTTGTTGTGAGACCGTGTGGGTGTGTAATTGTGTGAGTGTGTGATTGTGTGTGTGAGAGATTGGGTGTGAGATTGTGTGGGTGTGTGAATGTGTGGGTGTGAGATTCTGTGGGTGTGAGATTCTGTGGGTGTGAGATTCTGTGGGAGTGAGATTCTGTGGGTGTAAGATTCTGTGGGTGTGTGATTGGGTGTGTGATTCTGTGGGTGTGAGATTGTGTGGGTGCGAGATTGTGTGGGTCTGTGATTGGGTGTGAGATTGTGTGGTTGTGAGATTGTGTGGTTGTGAGATTGTGTGGGTGCGAGATTGTGTGGGTGCGAGATTGTGTGGGTGTGAGATTGTGTGGGTGTGAGATTGTGACGGTGTGAGATTGTGATGGTGTGAGGTTGTGTGGGTGTGTGATTGCATGGGTGTGTTATTGTGTGGGTGTGTGATTGCCTGGGTGTGAGATTGGGTGGGTGTGTGATTGCGTGGGTGTGAGCTTGTGTGGGTGTCTGATTTTGTGGGTGTGATTGTGTGGGTGCGAGATTGTGTGGGTGTGATTGTGTGGGTGCGAGATTGTGTGGGTATGATTGAGTGGGTGCGAGATTGTGTGGGTGTGAGATTGTGTGGGTGTGTTATTCTGTGGGTGCGAGATTGTGTGGGTGTGTGATTCTGTGGGTGTGAGATTACGTGGTGGTGTGATTGTGTGGGTGTGTGATTGTATGGGTGTGTTTTTCTGTAGGTTTGTTATTCTGTGGGTGTGTGATTGTGTGGGTGTGTGATTGTGTGAGTGTGTGATTGTGTGGGTGTGTGACTGTGTGCGTGTGAGGTTGTGTGGGTGTGTGATTGTGTGGGTGTGAGATTGTGTGGGTATGTTATTCTGTGGGTGCGAGATTGTGTGGGTGTGTGATTCTGTGGGTGTGAGATTACGTGGTGGTGTGATTGTGTGGGTGTGTGATTGTATGGGTGTGTTTTTCTGTAGGTGTGTGATTGTGTGAGTGTGTGATTGTGTGAGTGTGTGATTGTGTGCGTGTGAGGTTGTGTGGGTGTGTGATTGTGTGGGTGTGTGATTGTGTGGGTGTGAGATTGTGTGGGTATGTTATTCTGTGGGTGTGAGATTGTGTAGGTGTGTGATTCTGTGGGTGTGTGATTCTGTGGGTGTGTGATTCTGTGGGTGTGTGATTCTGTGGGTGTGAGATTAGGTGGGTGTGATATTGCGTGGGTGTGAGATTGCGTGGGTGTGAGGTTGTCTGGGTGTGAGGTTGTCTGGGTGTGTGATTGTGTGGGTGTTTTATTGTGCGGGTGTGAGATTGTGTGGGTGTGAGATTGTGTGGGTGTGTTATTCTGTGGGCGTGTTATTCTGTGGGTGTGTGATTCTGTGGGTGTGAGATTAGGTGGGTGTGATATTGCGTGGGTGTGAGGTTGTCTGGGTGTGAGGTTGTCTGGGTGTGTGATTGTGTGGGTGTGAGATTGTGTGGGTGTGAGATTGTGTGGGTGTTTTATTGTGCGCGTGTGTGATTGTGTGGGTGTGAGATTTTGTGGGTGTGTTATTCTGTGGGCGTGAGTTTGTGTGGGTGTGAGATTGGGTGAGTGTGTGATTGGGTGGGTGTGTGATTGGGTGCGTGTGTGATTCTGTGGGTGTGTGATTCTGTTGGTGTGAGATTGTGTGGGTGCGACATTGTGTGGGTCTGTGATTGGGTGTGAGATTGTGTGGGTGTGTGATTGTGTGGGTGTGAGATTGTGTGGATATGTTATTCTGTGGGCGTGTTATTGTTTGGGTGTGAGATTGTGTGGGTGTGTGATTGGATGGGTGTGTGATTCTGTGGGTGTGAGATTGTGTGGGTGTGCGATTGGGTGTGAGATTGGGTGTGAGATTGTGTGGGTGTGTGATTGTGTGGGTGTGTGATTGTGTTGTTGTGAGACCGTGTGGGTGTGTGATTGTGTGTGTGTGTGATTGTGTGTGTGAGAGATTGGGTGTGAGATTGTGTGGGTGTGAGATTGTGTGGGTGTGTGAATGTGTGGGTGTGTGAATGTGTGGGGGTGAGATTCTGTGGGTGTGAGATTCTGTGGGTGTGAGATTCTGTGGGTGTAAGATTCTGTGGGTGTGTGATTGGGTGTGTGATTCTGTGGGTGTGAGATTGTGTGGGTGCGAGATTGTGTGGGTCTGTGATTGGGTGTGAGATTGTGTGGTTGTGAGATTGTGTGGTTGTGAGATTGTGTGGGTGCGAGATTGTGTGGGTGCGAGATTGTGTGGGTGTGAGATTGTGTGGGTGTGAGATTGTGATGGTGTGAGATTGTGTGGGTGTGAGATTGTGTGGGTGTGTGATTGCATGGGTGTGTTATTGTGTGGGTGTGTGATTGCCTGGGTGTGAGATTGGGTGGGTGTGTGATTGCGTGGGTGTGAGCTTGTGTGGGTGTCTGATTTTGTGGGTGTGATTGTGTGGGTGCGAGATTGTGTGGGTGTGATTGTGTGGGTGCGAGATTGTGTGGGTATGATTGAGTGGGTGCGAGATTGTGTGGGTGTGTGATTGTGTGGGTGTGAGATTGTGTGGGTGTGTTATTCTGTGGGTGCGAGATTGTGTGGGTGTGTGATTCTGTGGGTGTGAGATTACGTGGTGGTGTGATTGTGTGGGTGTGTGATTGTATGGGTGTGTTTTTCTGTAGGTTTGTTATTCTGTGGGTGTGTGATTGTGTGGGTGTGTGATTGTGTGAGTGTGTGATTGTGTGGGTGTGTGACTGTGTGCGTGTGAGGTTGTGTGGGTGTGTGATTGTGTGGGTGTGAGATTGTGTGGGTATGTTATTCTGTGGGTGCGAGATTGTGTGGGTGTGTGATTCTGTGGGTGTGAGATTACGTGGTGGTGTGATTGTGTGGGTGTGTGATTGTATGGGTGTGTTTTTCTGTAAGTGTGTGATTGTGTGAGTGTGTGATTGTGTGAGTGTGTGATTGTGTGCGTGTGAGGTTGTGTGGGTGTGTGATTGATTGTGTGGGTGTGAGATTGTGTGGGTATGTTATTCTGTGGGTGTGAGATTGTGTAGGTGTGTGATTCTGTGGGTGTGTGATTCTGTGGGTGTGAGATTAGGTGGGTGTGATATTGCGTGGGTGTGAGATTGCGTGGGTGTGAGGTTGTCTGGGTGTGAGGTTGTCTGGGTGTGTGATTGTGTGGGTGTGAGATTGTGTGGGTGTGAGATTGGCTGTGTGATTGTGTGGGTGTGTGATTGTGTGGGTGTGAGACCGTGTGGGTGTGAGACCTTGTGGGTGTGCGATTGTGTGGGTGCGAGATTGTGTGCGTGTGAGATTGGGTGTGAGATTGTGTGGGTGTCTGATTGTGTGGGTGTGTGGTTGTGTGTGTGTGTGATTCTGTGGGTGTGTTATTCTGTGGGTGTGTTATTCTGTGGGTGTGAGATTGTGTGGGTGTGTGATTGGTTGTGTGATTCTGTGGGTGTGAGATTGTGTGGGTGTGACATTGTGTGGGTCTGTGATTGGGTGTGAGATTGTGTGGGTGTGTGATAGTGTGGGTGTGAGATTGTGTGGGTGTGAGATTGTGTGGGTATGTTATTCTGTGGGCGTGTTATTGTTTGGGTGCGAGATTGTGTGGGTGTGTGATTGGGTGGGTGTGTGATTCTGTGGGTGTGTGATTCTGTGGGTGTGAGATTGTGTGGGTGTGCGATTGGGTGTGAGATTGGGTGTGAGATTGTGTGGGTGTGTGATTGTGTTGTTGTGAGACCGTGTGGGTGTGTGATTGTGTGGGTGCGAGATTGGGTGTGAGATTGTGTGGGTGTGTGAATGTGTGGGTGTGTTATTCTGTGGGTGTGAGATTCTGTGGGTGTGAGATTCTGTGGGTGTGAGATTCTGTGGGTGTGTGATTGGGTGTGTGATTCTGTGGGTGTGAGATTGTGTGGGTGCGAGATTGTGTGGGTCTGTGATTGGGTGTGAGATTGTGTGGGTGTGAGATTGTGTGGGTGTGTGTGTGGTTGTGAGATTGTGTGGGTGCGACATTGTGTGGGTGTGAGATTGGGTGTGTGATTGTGTGGGTGTGATATTGTATGGGTGTGTGATTGTGTGGGTGTGAGATTGTGTGGGTGTGAGATTGTGTGGGTGTGTGTGTGGTTGTGAGATTGTGTGGGTGTTTGATTGTGTGGGTGTGAGATTGTGTGGGTGTGAGATTGGCTGTGTGATTGTGTGGGTGTGTGATTGTGTGGGTGTGAGACCGTGTGGGTGTGAGACCTTGTGGGTGTGCGATTGTGTGGGTGCGAGATTGTGTGGGTGCGAGATTGGGTGTGAGATTGTGTGGGTGTCTGATTGTGTGGGTGTGTGGTTGTGTGTGTGTGTGATTCTGTGGGTGTGTTATTCTGTGGGTGTGTTATTCTGTGGGTGTGAGATTGTGTGGGTGTGTGATTGGTTGTGTGATTCTGTGGGTGTGAGATTGTGTGGGTGTGACATTGTGTGGGTCTGTGATTGGGTGTGAGATTGTGTGGGTGTGTGATAGTGTGGGTGTGAGATTGCGTGGGTGTGAGATTGCGTGGGTATGTTATTCTGTGGGCGTGTTATTGTTTGGGTGTGAGATTGTGTGGGTGTGTGATTGGGTGGGTGTGTGATTCTGTGGGTGTGTGATTCTGTGGGTGTGAGATTGTGTGGGTGTGCGATTGGGTGTGAGATTGGGTGTGAGATTGTGTGGGTGTGTGATTGTGTTGTTGTGAGACCGTGTGGGTGTGTGATTGTGTGGGTGCGAGATTGGGTGTGAGATTGTGTGGGTGTGTGAATGTGTGGGTGTGTTATTCTGTGGGTGTGAGATTCTGTGGGTGTGAGATTCTGTGGGTGTGAGATTCTGTGGGTGTGAGATTCTGTGGGTGTGAGATTCTGTGGGTGTGTGATTGGGTGTGTGATTCTGTGGGTGTGAGATTGTGTGGGTGCGAGATTGTGTGGGTCTGTGATTGGGTGTGAGATTGTGTGGGTGTGAGATTGTGTGGGTGTGTGTGTGGTTGTGAGATTGTGTGGGTGCGAGATTGTGTGGGTGTGAGATTGGGTGTGTGATTGTGTGGGTGTGATATTGTATGGGTGTGTGATTGTGTGGGTGTGAGATTGGGTGTGAGATTGTGTGGGTGTGATATTGTAAGGGTGTGTGATTGTGTGGGTGTGAGATTGGGTGTGAGATTGTGTGGGTGTTTGATTGTGTGGGTGTGAGATTGTGTGGGTGCGAGATTGTGTGGGTCTGTGATTGGGTGTGAGATTGTGTGGGTGTGAGATTGTGTGGGTGTGTGTGTGGTTGTGAGATTGTGTGGGTGCGAGATTGTGTGGGTGTGAGATTGGGTGTGAGATTGTGTGGGTGTGTGATTGTGTGGGTGTGTGATTGCGTGGGTGTGAGCTTGTGCGGGTGTGAGTTTGTGTGGGTGTCTGATTCTGTGGGTGTGATTGTGTGGGTGCGAGATTGTGTGGGTGCGAGATTGTGTGGGTGTGATTGTGTGGGCGCGAGATTGTGTGGGTGTGTGATTGTGTGGGTGTGAGATTGTGTGGGTGTGAGATTGTGTGGGTGCGAGATTGTGTGGGTGTGTGATTCTGTGGGTGTGAGATTACGTGGTGGTGTGATTGTGTGGGTGTGTGATTGTATGGGTGTGTGATTGTGTGGGTGTGTGACTGTGTGTGTGTGAGGTTGTGTGGGTGTGTGATTGTGTGGGTGTGTGATTGTGTGGGTGTGAGATTGTGTGAGTATGTTATTCTGTGGTTGCGAGTTTGTGTGGGTGTGAGATTGTGTAGGTGTGTGATTGTGTGGGTGTGTGATTCTGTGGGTGTGTGATTCTGTGGGTGTGTGATACTGTAGGTGTGAAATTAGGTGGGTGTGATATTGTGTGGGTGTGAGATTGTGTGGGTGTGAGGTTGTCTGGGTGTGTGATTGTGTGGGTGTGAGATTGTGTGGGTGTTTTATTGTGCGGGTGTGTGATTGTGTGGGTGTTTTATTGTGCGGGTGTGTGATTGTGTGGGTGTTTTATTGTGCGGGTGTGTGATTGTGTGGGTGTGTTATTCTGTGGGCGTGTTATTGTGTGGGTGCGAGTTTGTGTGGGTGTGTGATTGGGTGGGTGTGTGATTGGGTGGGTGTGTGATTGGGTGGGTGTGTGATTCTGTGGGTGTGTGATTCTGTGGGTGTGTGATTCTGTTGGTGTGAGATTGTGTGGGTGTGAGATTGGTTGTGAGATTGTGTGGCTGTATGATTGTGTGGGTGTGTGATTGTGTGGGTGTGAGACCGTGTGGGTGTGAGACCTTGTGGGTGTGCGATTGTGTGGGTGTGAGACCTTGTGGGTGTGCGATTGTGTGGGTGTGAGATTGTGTGTGTGTGAGATTGGGTGTGAGATTGTGTGGGTGTCTGATTGTGTGGGTGTGTGGTTGTGTGTGTGTGTGATTCTGTGGGTGTGTTATTCTGTGGGTGTGTTATTCTGTGGGTGTGTTATTCTGTGGGTGTGTTATTCTGTGGGTGAGAGATTGTGTGGGTGTGTGATTGGTTGTGTGATTCTGTGGGTGTGAGATTGTGTGGGTGCGACATTGTGTGGGTCTGTGATTGGGTGTGAGATTGTGTGGGTGTGTGATTGTGTGGGTGTGAGATTGTGTGGATATGTTATTCTGTGGGCGTGTTATTGTTTGGGTGTGAGATTGTGCGGGTGTGTGATTGGATGGGTGTGTGATTCTGTGGGTGTGAGATTGTGTGGGTGTGCGATTGGGTGTGAGATTGTGTGGGTGTGTGATTGTGTGGGTGTGTGATTGTGTTGTTGTGAGACCGTGTGGGTGTGTGATTGTGTGAGTGTGTGATTGTGTGTGTGAGAGATTGGGTGTGAGATTGTGTGGGTGTGTGAATGTGTGGGTGTGAGATTCTGTGGGTGTGAGATTCTGTGGGTGTGAGATTCTGTGGGTGTGAGATTCTGTGGGTGTAAGATTCTGTGGGTGTGTGATTGGGTGTGTGATTCTGTGGGTGTGAGATTGTGTGGGTGCGAGATTGTGTGGGTCTGTGATTGGGTGTGAGATTGTGTGGTTGTGAGATTGTGTGGTTGTGAGATTGTGTGGGTGCGAGATTGTGTGGGTGCGAGATTGTGTGGGTGTGAGATTGTGTGGGTGTGAGATTGTGACGGTGTGAGATTGTGTGGGTGTGAGGTTGTGTGGGTGTGTGATTGCATGGGTGTGTTATTGTGTGGGTGTGTGATTGCCTGGGTGTGAGATTGGGTGGGTGTGTGATTGCGTGGGTGTGAGCTTGTGTGGGTGTCTGATTTTGTGGGTGTGATTGTGTGGGTGCGAGATTGTGTGGGTGTGATTGTGTGGGTGCGAGATTGTGTGGGTATGATTGAGTGGGTGCGAGATTGTGTGGGTGTGAGATTGTGTGGGTGTGTTATTCTGTGGGTGCGAGATTGTGTGGGTGTGTGATTCTGTGGGTGTGAGATTACGTGGTGGTGTGATTGTGTGGGTGTGTGATTGTATGGGTGTGTTTTTCTGTAGGTTTGTTATTCTGTGGGTGTGTGATTGTGTGGGTGTGTGATTGTGTGAGTGTGTGCTTGTGTGGGTGTGTGACTGTGTGCGTGTGAGGTTGTGTGGGTGTGTGATTGTGTGGGTGTGAGATTGTGTGGGTATGTTATTCTGTGGGTGCGAGATTGTGTGGGTGTGTGATTCTGTGGGTGTGAGATTACGTGGTGGTGTGATTGTGTGGGTGTGTGATTGTATGGGTGTGTTTTTCTGTAGGTGTGTGATTGTGTGAGTGTGTGATTGTGTGAGTGTGTGATTGTGTGCGTGTGAGGTTGTGTGGATGTGTGATTGTGTGGGTGTGTGATTGTGTGGGTGTGAGATTGTGTGGGTATGTTATTCTGTGGGTGTGAGATTGTGTAGGTGTGTGATTCTGTGGGTGTGTGATTCTGTGGGTGTGTGATTCTGTGGGTGTGTGATTCTGTGGGTGTGAGATTAGGTGGGTGTGATATTGCGTGGGTGTGAGATTGCGTGGGTGTGAGGTTGTCTGGGTGTGAGGTTGTCTGGGTGTGTGATTGTGTGGGTGTTTTATTGTGCGGGTGTGTGATTGTGTGGGTGTGAGATTGTGTGGGTGTGTTATTCTGTGGGCGTGTTATTCTGTGGGTGTGTGATTCTGTGGGTGTGAGATTAGGTGGGTGTGATATTGCGTGGGTGTGAGGTTGTCTGGGTGTGAGGTTGTCTGGGTGTGTGATTGTGTGGGTGTGAGATTGTGTGGGTGTGAGATTGTGTGGGTGTTTTATTGTGCGCGTGTGTGATTGTGTGGGTGTGAGATTTTGTGGGTGTGTTATTCTGTGGGCGTGAGTTTGTGTGGGTGTGTGATTGTGTGGGTGTGAGATTGTGTGGGTGTGTGATTGGGTGAGTGTGTGATTGGGTGGGTGTGTGATTGGGTGGGTGTGTGATTCTGTGGGTGTGTGATTCTGTTGGTGTGAGATTGTGTGGGTGTGAGATTGGCTGTGTGATTGTGTGGGTGTGTGATTGTGTGGGTGTGAGACCGTGTGGGTGTGAGACCTTGTGGGTGTGCGATTGTGTGGGTGCGAGATTGTGTGCGTGTGAGATTGGGTGTGAGATTGTGTGGGTGTCTGATTGTGTGGGTGTGTGGTTGTGTGTGTGTGTGATTCTGTGGGTGTGTTATTCTGTGGGTGTGTTATTCTGTGGGTGTGAGATTGTGTGGGTGTGTGATTGGTTGTGTGATTCTGTGGGTGTGAGATTGTGTGGGTGTGACATTGTGTGGGTCTGTGATTGGGTGTGAGATTGTGTGGGTGTGTGATAGTGTGGGTGTGAGATTGTGTGGGTGTGAGATTGTGTGGGTATGTTATTCTGTGGGCGTGTTATTGTTTGGGTGCGAGATTGTGTGGGTGTGTGATTGGGTGGGTGTGTGATTCTGTGGGTGTGTGATTCTGTGGGTGTGAGATTGTGTGGGTGTGCGATTGGGTGTGAGATTGGGTGTGAGATTGTGTGGGTGTGTGATTGTGTTGTTGTGAGACCGTGTGGGTGTGTGATTGTGTGGGTGCGAGATTGGGTGTGAGATTGTGTGGGTGTGTGAATGTGTGGGTGTGTTATTCTGTGGGTGTGAGATTCTGTGGGGATTCTGGGTGTGAGATTCTGTGGGTGTGAGATTCTGTGGGTGTGAGATTCTGTGGGTGTGAGATTCTGTGGGTGTGTGATTGGGTGTGTGATTCTGTGGGTGTGAGATTGTGTGGGTGCGAGATTGTGTGGGTCTGTGATTGGGTGTGAGATTGTGTGGGTGTGAGATTGTGTGGGTGTGTGTGTGGTTGTGAGATTGTGTGGGTGCGAGATTGTGTGGGTGTGAGATTGGGTGTGTGATTGTGTGGGTGTGATATTGTATGGGTGTGTGATTGTGTGGGTGTGAGATTGGGTGTGAGATTGTGTGCGTGTTTGATTGTGTGGGTGTGAGATTGTGTGGGTATGAGATTGTGTGGGTGTGTGATTGTGTGGCTGTGAGAATGTGTGGGTGTGATATTGTGTGGGTGCGAGATTGTGTGGGTGTGAGATTTGGTGTGTGATTGTGTGGGTGTGATATTGTATGGGTGTGTGATTGTTTGGGTGTGTGATTGTGTGGGTGTGAGATTGGGTGTGAGATTGTGTGGGTGTGTGATTGTGTGGGTGTGAGATTGGGTGTGAGATTGTGTGGGTATGAGATTGTGTGGGTGTGAGATTGTGTGGGCGTGAGATTGGGTGTGAGATTGTGTGGGTGGGAGATTGTGTGGGTGTGAGATTGTGTGGGTGTGAGATTGGGTGTGAGATTGTGTGGGTGTGTTATTCTGTGGGTGTGAGATTGTGTGGGTGGGTGATTGTGTGGGTGTGTTATTCTGTGGGTGTGAGGTTGTGTGGGTGTGTGATTGTGTGGTTGTGTGATTGTGTGGGTGTGTTATTCTGTGGGTGTGTTATTCTGTGGGTGTGTGATTGTGTGGGTGTGAGATTGTGTTGGTGTGTTATTCTGTGGGTGCGAGATTGTATGGGTGTGAGATTACGTGGATGTGATATTGCGTGGGTGTGAGTTTGTGTGGGTGTGAGATTGTGTGGGTGTGAGATTGTGTGGGTGTGTGATTCTGTGGGTGTGAGATTAGGTGGGTGTGATATTGCATGGGTGTGATATTGCGTGGGTGTGAGATTGTGTGGGTGTGAGATTGTGTGGGTGTGTTATTCTGTGGGCGTGATATTGTGTGGGTGCGAGATTGTGTGGGTGTGTTATACTGTTGGCGTGATATTGTGTGGGTGCGCGATTGTGTGGGTGCGTGATTGTGTGCGTGTGAGTTTGTGTGGGTGTGAGGTTGTGTGGGTGTGTGATTGTGTGGGTATGAGATTGTGTGGGTGTGTGATTCTGTGGGTGTGAGATTAGGTGGGTGTGATATTGCGTGGGTGTGAGGTTGTCTGGGTGTGTGATTGTGTGGGTGTTTTATTGTGTGGGTGTGTGATTGTGTGGTTGTGAGATTGTGTGGGTGTGTGATTGTGTGGGTGTGAGATTGTGTGGGTGTGAGATTGGGTGTGTGATTGTGTGGGTGTGATATTGTGTGGGTGTGAGATTGGGTGTGTGATTGTGTGGGTGTGAGATTGGGTGTGAGATTGTGTGGGTGTGTGATTGTGTGGGTGTGAGATTGTGTGGGTGTGTTATTCTGTGGGTGCGAGATTGTGTGGGTGTGTGATTCTGTGGGTGTGAGATTACGTTGTGGTGTGATTGTGTGGGTGTGTGATTGTATGGGTGTGTTTTTCTGTAGGTTTGTTATTCTGTGGGTGTGTGATTGTGTGGGTGTGTGATTGTGTGAGTGTGTGATTGTGTGACTGTGTGCGTGTGAGGTTGTGTGGGTGTGTGATTGTGTGGGTGTGTGATTGTGTGGGTGTGAGATTGTGTGGGTATGTTATTCTGTGGGTGCGAGTTTGTGTGGGTGTGAGATTGTGTGGGTGTGTGATTCTGTGTGTGTGTGATTCTGTGGGTGTGTGATTCTGTGGGTGTGTGATTCTGTGGGTGTGTGATTAGGTGGGTGTGAGATTGCGTGGGTGTGAGATTGCGTGGGTGTGAGGTTGTCTGGGTGTGAGGTTGTCTGGGTGTGAGGTTGTCTGGGTGTGAGGTTGTCTGGGTGTGTGATTGTGTGGGTGTGAGATTGTGTGGGTGTGAGATTGTGCGGGTGTGAGATTCTGTGGGCGTGTTATTCTGTGGGCGTGTTATTCTGTGGGTGTGTGATTCTGTGGGTGTGAGATTAGGTGGGTGTGATATTGCATGGGTGTGATATTGCGTGGGTGTGAGGTTGTCTGGGCGTGAGATTGTGTGGGTGTGAGATTGTGTGGGTGTGAGATTGTGTGGGTGTGTTATTCTGTGGGCGTGATATTGTGTGGGTGCGAGATTGTGTGGGTGTGTTATACTGTTGGCGTGATATTGTGTGGGTGCGCGATTGTGTGGGTGCGTGATTGTGTGCGTGTGAGTTTGTGTGGGTGTGAGGTTGTGTGGGTGTGTGATTGTGTGGGTATGAGATTGTGTGGGTGTGTGATTCTGTGGGTGTGTGATTAGGTGGGTGTGATATTGCGTGGGTGTGAGGTTGTCTGGGTGTGTGATTGTGTGGGTGTTTTATTGTGTGGGTGTGTGATTGTGTGGTTGTGAGATTGTGTGTGTGTGTGATTGTGTGGGTGTGAGATTGTGTGGGTGTGAGATTGGGTGTGTGATTGTGTGGGTGTGATATTGTGTGGGTGTGAGATTGGGTGTGTGATTGTGTGGGTGTGAGATTGGGTGTGAGATTGTGTGGGTGTGTGATTGTGATTGGGTGTGAGATTGTGTGGGTATGAGATTGTGTGGGTATGAGATTGGGTGTGAGATTGTGTGGGTATGTGATTGTGTGGGTGTGTGATTGTGTGGGTGTGAGATTGGGTGTGAGATTGTGTGGGTGGGAGATTGTGTGGGTGTGTTATTCTGTGGGTGTGAGGTTGTGTGGGTGGGTGATTGTGTGGGTGTGTGATTGTGTGGGTGTGTGATTGGGTGTCAGATTGTGTGGGTGTGAGATTATGTGAGTGTGTGACTGTGTGGGTGTGTGATTGGGTGTGAGATTGTGTGGGTGGGTGATTGTGTGGGTGGGTGATTGTGTGGGTGGGTGATTGTGTGGGTGGGTGATTGGGTGTGAGATTGTGTGGGTGTGAGATTGTGATGGTGTGAGATTGGCTGGGTGTGAGATTGTGTGGGTGTGTGATTGTGTGGGTGTGTTATTGTGTGGGTGTGTGATTGTCTGGGTGTGAGATTGGGTGGGTGTGTGATTGCGTGGGTGTGAGCTTGTGTGGGTGTCTGATTTTGTGGGTGTGATTGTGTGGGTGCGAGATTGTGTGGGTGCGAGATTGTGTGGGTGTGATTGTGTGGGTGCGAGATTGTGTGGGTGTGATTGAGTGGGTGCGAGATTGTGTGGGTGTGTGATTGTGTGGGTGTGAGATTGTGTGGGTGTGTTATTCTGTGGGTGTGTTATTCTGTGGGTGTGAGATTGTGTGGGTGTGTGATTCTGTGGGTGTGAGATTACGTGGTGGTGTGATTGTGTGGGTGTGTGATTGTATGTGTATGTTTTTCTGTAGGTTTGTTATTCTGTGGGTGTGTGATTGTGTGGGTGTGTGATTGTGTGAGTGCGTGATTGTGTGGGTGTGTGACTGTGTGGGTGTGTGATTCTGTGGGTGTGTGATTGTGTGGGTGTGTGATTGTGTGGGTGTGAGATTGTGTGGGTATGTTATTCTGTGGGTGCGATTGTGTGGGTGTGTGATTCTGTGCGTGTGAGATTACATGGTGGCGTGATTGTGTGGGTGTGTGATTGTATGGGTGTGTTTTTCTGTAGGTGTGTTATTCTGTGGGTGTGTGATTGTGTGAGTGTGTGATTGTGTGACTGTGTGCGTGTGAGGTTGTGTGGGTGTGTGATTGTGTGGGTGTGTGATTGTGTGGGTGTGAGATTGTGTGGGTATGTTATTCTGTGGGTGCGAGTTTGTGTGGGTGTGAGATTGTGTAGGTGTGTGATTCTGTGGGTGTGTGATTCTGTGGGTGTGTGATTCTGTGGGTGTGTGATTCTGTGGGTGTGTGATTCTGTGGGTGTGTGATTAGGTGGGTGTGATATTGCGTGGGTGTGAGATTGCATGGGTGTGAGATTGCATGGGTGTGAGGTTGTCTGGGTGTGAGGTTGTCTGGGTGTGAGGTTGTCTGGGTGTGTGATTGTGTGGGTGTGAGTTTGTGTGGGTGTGTGATTGTGTGGGTGTGAGATTGTGTGGGTGTGTTATTCTGTGGGCGTGTTATTCTGTGGGTGTGTGATTCTGTGGGTGTGAGATTAGGTGGGTGTGATATTGCGTGGGTGTGAGATTGCATGGGTGTGAGTTTGTCTGGGTGTGAGGTTGTCTGGGTGTGTGATTGTGTGGGTGTGAGATTGTGTGGGTGTGAGATTGTGTGGGTGTGTTATTCTCTGGGCGTGTTATTGTGTGGGTGCGAGTTTGTGTGGGTGTGTGATTGTGTGGGTGTGAGATTGTGTGGGTGTGTGATTGGGTGTGTGAGTGATTGGGTGAGTGTGTGATTGGGTGGGTGTGTGATTCTGTTGGTGTGAGATTGTGTGGGTGTGAGATTGGTTGTGAGATTGTGTGGCTGTGTGATTGTGTGGCTGTGTGATTGTGTGGGTGTGAGACCGTGTGGGTGTGAGACCTTGTGGGTGTGAGACCTTGTGCGTGTGAGACCTTGTGGGTGTGCGATTGTGTGGGTGCGAGATTGTGTGTGTGTGAGATTGGGTGTGAGATTGTGTGGGTGTCTGATTGTGTGGGTGTGTGGTTGTGTGTGTGTGTGTGTGATTCTGTGGGTGTGTTATTCTGTGGGTGTGTTATTCTGTGGGTGTGTGATTGGTTGTGTGATTCTGTGGGTGTGAGATTGTGTGGGTGCGACATTGTGTGGGTCTGTGATTGGGTGTGAGATTGTGTGGGTGTGTGATTGTGTGGGTGTGAGATTGTGTGGGTGTGAGATTGTGTGGGTATGTTATTCTGTGGGCGTGTTATTGTTTGGGTGCGAGATTGTGTGGGTGTGTGATTGTGTGGGTGTGTGATTGGGTGGGTGTGTGATTGGGTGGGTGTGTGATTCTGTGGGTGTGTGATTCTGTGGGTGTGAGATTGTGTGGGTGTGAGATTGTGTGGGTGTGTGATTGGGTGGGTGTGTGATTGGGTGGGTGTGTGATTCTGTGGGTGTGTGATTCTGTGGGTGTGAGATTGTGTGGGTGTGTGATTGTGTGGGTGTGTGATTGTGTTGTTGTGAGACCGTGTGGGTGTGTGATTGTGTGGGTGCGAGATTGGGTGTGAGATTGTGTGGGTGTGTGAATGTGTGGGTTTGTTATTCTGTAGGTGTGTTATTCTGTGGGTGTGAGATTCTGTGGGTGTGAGATTCTGTGGGTGTGAGATTCTGTGGGTGTGATTGGGCGTGTGATTCTGTGGGTGTGAGATTGTGTGGGTGCGAGATTGTGTGGGTCTGTGATTGGGTGTGAGATTGTGTGGGTGTGTGTGTGGTTGTGAGATTGTGTGGGTGTGATATTGTGTGGGTGCGAGATTGTGTGGGTGTGAGATTGGGTGTGTGATTGTGTGGGTGTGATATTGTATGGGTGTGTGATTGTGTGGGTGTGAGATTGGGTGTGAGATTGTGTGGGTGTTTGATTGTGTGGGTGTGAGATTGGGTGTGAGATTGTGTGGGTATGAGATTGTGTGGGTGTGTGATTGGGTGTGTGATTCTGTGGGTGTGAGATTGTGTGGGTGTGTGATTGTGTGGGTGTGATATTGTGTGGTTGCGAGATTGTGTGGGTGTGAGATTGGGTGTGTGATTGTGTGGGTGTGTGATTGTGTGGGTGTGAGATTGGGTGTGAGATTGTGTGGGTGTGTGATTGTGTGGGTGTGAGATTGGGTGTGAGATTGTGTGGGTATGAGATTGTGTGGGTGTGAGATTGTGTGGGTGTGAGATTGTGTGGGCCTGAGATTGGGTGCGAGATTGTGTGGGTGTGATTGTGTGGGTGTGTGATTGTGTGGGTGTGAGATTGTGTGGGTGTGTTATTCTGTGGGTGCGAGATTGTGTGGGTGCGTGATTCTGTGGGTGTGAGATTACATGGTGGCGTGATTGTGTGGGTGTGTGATTGTATGGGTGTGTTTTTCTGTAGGTGTGTTATTCTGTGGGTGTGTGATTGTGTGGGTGTGTGATTGTGTGAGTGTGTGATTGTGTGACTGTGTGCGTGTGAGGTTGTGTGGGTGTGTGATTGTGTGGGTGTGTGATTGTGTGGGTGTGAGATTGTGTGGGTATGTTATTCTGTGGGTGCGAGTTTGTGTGGGTGTGAGATTGTGTAGGTGTGTGATTCTGTGGGTGTGTGATTCTGTGGGTGTGTGATTCTGTGGGTGTGTGATTCTGTGGGTGTGTGATTCTGTGGGTGTGTGATTAGGTGGGTGTGATATTGCGTGGGTGTGAGATTGCATGGGTGTGAGATTGCGTGGGTGTGAGGTTGTCTGGGTGTGAGGTTGTCTGGGTGTGAGGTTGTCTGGGTGTGTGATTGTGTGGGTGTGAGTTTGTGTGGGTGTGTGATTGTGTGGGTGTGAGATTGTGTGGGTGTGTTATTCTGTGGGCGTGTTATTCTGTGGGTGTGTGATTCTGTGGGTGTGAGATTAGGTGGGTGTGATATTGCGTGGGTGTGAGATTGCGTGGGTGTGAGTTTGTCTGCGTGTGAGGTTGTCTGGGTGTGTGATTGTGTGGGTGTGAGATTGTGTGGGTGTGAGATTGTGTGGGTGTGTTATTCTCTGGGCGTGTTATTGTGTGGGTGCGAGTTTGTGTGGGTGTGTGATTGTGTGTGTGTGAGATTGTGTGGGTGTGTGATTGGGTGTGTGAGTGATTGGGTGAGTGTGTGATTGGGTGGGTGTGTGATTCTGTTGGTGTGAGATTGTGTGGGTGTGAGATTGGTTGTGAGATTGTGTGGCTGTGTGATTGTGTGGGTGTGTGATTGTGTGGGTGTGAGACCGTGTGGGTGTGAGACCTTGTGGGTGTGAGACCTTGTGCGTGTGAGACCTTGTGGGTGTGCGATTGTGTGGGTGCGAGATTGTGTGTGTGTGAGATTGGGTGTGAGATTGTGTGGGTGTCTGATTGTGTGGGTGTGTGGTTGTGTGTGTGTGTGTGTGATTCTGTGGGTGTGTTATTCTGTGGGTGTGTTATTCTGTGGGTGTGTTATTCTGTGGGTGTTATTCTGTGGGTGTGAGATTGTGTGGGTGTGTGATTGGTTGTGAGATTCTGTGGGTGTGAGATTGTGTGGGTGCGACATTGTGTGGGTCTGTGATTGGGTGTGAGATTGTGTGGGTGTGTGATTGTGTGGGTGTGAGATTGTGTGGGTGTGAGATTGTGTGGGTATGTTATTCTGTGGGCGTGTTATTGTTTGGGTGCGAGATTGTGTGGGTGTGTGATTGTGTGGGTGTGTGATTGGGTGGGTGTGTGATTGGGTGGGTGTGTGATTCTGTGGGTGTGTGATTCTGTGGGTGTGAGATTGTGTGGGTGTCTGATTGGGTGGGTGTGTGATTGGGTGGGTGTGTGATTCTGTGGGTGTGTGATTCTGTGGGTGTGAGATTGTGTGGGTGTGTGATTGTGTGGGTGTGTGATTGTGTTGTTGTGAGACCGTGTGGGTGTGTGATTGTGTGGGTGCGAGATTGGGTGTGAGATTGTGTGGGTGTGTGAATGTGTGGGTTTGTTATTCTGTAGGTGTGTTATTCTGTGGGTGTGAGATTCTGTGGGTGTGAGATTGTGTGGGTGTGAGATTCTGTGGGTGTGTGATTGGGTGTGTGATTCTGTGGGTGTGAGATTGTGTGGGTGCGAGATTGTGTGGGTCTGTGATTGGGTGTGAGATTGTGTGGGTGTGTGTGTGGTTGTGAGATTGTGTGGGTGTGATATTGTGTGGGTGCGAGATTGTGTGGGTGTGAGATTGGGTGTGTGATTGTGTGGGTGTGATATTGTATGGGTGTGTGATTGTGTGGGTGTGAGATTGGGTGTGAGATTGTGTGGGTGTTTGATTGTGTGGGTGTGAGATTGGGTGTGAGATTGTGTGGGTATGAGATTGTGTGGGTGTGAGATTGTGTGGGTGTGTGATTGGGTGGGTGTGTGATTCTGTGGGTGTGTGATTCTGTGGGTGTGAGATTGTGTGGGTGTGTGATTGTGTGATTGTGTTGTTGTGAGACCGTGTGGGTGTGTGATTGTGTGGGTGCGAGATTGGGTGTGAGATTGTGTGGGTGTGTGAATGTGTGGGTTTGTTATTCTGTAGGTGTGTTATTCTGTGGGTGTGAGATTCTGTGGGTGTGAGATTGTGTGGGTGTGAGATTCTGTGGGTGTGTGATTGGGTGTGTGATTCTGTGGGTGTGAGATTGTGTGGGTGCGAGATTGTGTGGGTCTGTGATTGGGTGTGAGATTGTGTGGGTGTGTGTGTGGTTGTGAGATTGTGTGGGTGTGATATTGTGTGGGTGCGAGATTGTGTGGGTGTGAGATTGGGTGTGTGATTGTGTGGGTGTGATATTGTATGGGTGTGTGATTGTGTGGGTGTGAGATTGGGTGTGAGATTGTGTGGGTGTTTGATTGTGTGGGTGTGAGATTGGGTGTGAGATTGTGTGGGTATGAGATTGTGTGGGTGTGAGATTGTGTGGGTGTGTGATTGGGTGTGTGATTCTGTGGGTGTGAGATTGTGTGGGTGTGTGATTGTGTGGGTGTGATATTGTGTGGTTGCGAGATTGTGTGGGTGTGAGATTGGGTGTGTGATTGTGTGGGTGTGATATTGTATGGGTGTGTGATTGTCTGGGTGTGTGATTGTGTGGGTGTGAGATTGGGTGTGAGATTGTGTGGGTGTGTGATTGTGTGGGTGTGAGATTGGGTGTGAGATTGTGTGGGTATGAGATTGTGTGGGTGTGAGATTGTGTGGGTGTGAGATTGTGTGGGCGTGAGATTGGGTGTGAGATTGTGTGGGTGGGATATTGTGTGGGTGTGAGATTGTGTGGGTGTGAGATTCGGTGTGAGATTGTGTGGGTGTGTTATTCTGTGGGTGTGAGATTGTGTGGGTGGGTGATTGTGTGGGTGTGTTATTCTGTGGGTGTGAGGTTGTGTGGGTGTGTGATTGTGTGGGTGTGTTATTCTGTGGGTGTGTGATTGTGTGGGTGTGAGATTGTGTTGGTGTGTTATTCTGTGGGTGCGAGATTGTATGGGTGTGAGATTACGTGGATGTGATATTGCGTGGGTGTGAGTTTGTGTGGGTGTGAGATTGTGTGGGTGTGTGATTCTGTGGGTGTGAGATTAGGTGGGTGTGATATTGCATGGGTGTGATATTGCGTGGGTGTGATATTGCGTGGGTGTGATATTGCGTGGGTGTGATATTGCGTGGGTGTGAGGTTGTCTGGGTGTGTGATTGTGTGGGTGTTTTATTGTGTGGGTGTGTGATTGTGTGGGTGTGAGATTGTGTGGGTGTGAGATTGTGTGGGTGTGTTATTCTGTGGGCGTGATATTGTGTGGGTGCGAGATTGTGTGGGTGTGTTATACTGTTGGCGTGATATTGTGTGGGTGCGTGATTGTGTGGGTGCGTGATTGTGTGCATGTGAATTTGTGTGGGTGTGAGGTTGTGTGGGTGTGTGATTGTGTGGGTGTGATATTGTGTGGGTGCGTGATTGTGTGGGTGCGTGATTGTGTGCATGTGAATTTGTGTGGGTGTGAGGTTGTGTGGGTGTGTGATTGTGTGGGTATGAGATTGTGTGGGTGTGTGATTCTGTGGGTGTGTGATTCTGTGGGTGTGAGATTAGGTGGGTGTGATATTGCGTGGGTGTGAGGTTATCTGGGTGTGTGATTGTGTGGGTGTTTTATTGTGTGGGTGTGTGATTGTGTGGGTGTGAGATTGGGTGTGAGATTGTGTGGGTATGAGATTGTGTGGGTGTGAGATTGTGTGGGTGTGAGATTGTGTGGGCGTGAGATTGGGTGCGAGATTGTGTGGGTGTGATTGTGTGGGTGTGTGATTGTGTGGGTGTGAGATTGTGTGGGTGTGTTATTCTTTGGGTGCGAGATTGTGTGGGTGTGTGATTCTGTGGGTGTGAGATTACATGGTGGCGTGATTGTGTGGGTGTGTGATTGTATGGGTGTGTTTTTCTGTAGGTGTGTTATTCTGTGGGTGTGTGATTGTGTGGGTGTGTGATTGTGTGAGTGTGTGATTGTGTGACTGTGTGCGTGTGAGGTTGTGTGGGTGTGTGATTGTGTGGGTGTGTGATTGTGTGGGTGTGAGATTGTGTGGGTATGTTATTCTGTGGGTGCGAGTTTGTGTGGGTGTGAGATTGTGTAGGTGTGTGATTCTGTGGGTGTGTGATTCTGTGGGTGTGTGATTCTGTGGGTGTGTGATTCTGTGGGTGTGTGATTCTGTGGGTGTGTGATTAGGTGGGTGTGATATTGCGTGGGTGTGAGATTGCATGGGTGTGAGATTGCGTGGGTGTGAGGTTGTCTGGGTGTGAGGTTGTCTGGGTGTGAGGTTGTCTGGGTGTGTGATTGTGTGGGTGTGAGTTTGTGTGGGTGTGTGATTGTGTGGGTGTGAGATTGTGTGGGTGTGTTATTCTGTGGGCGTGTTATTCTGTGGGTGTGTGATTCTGTGGGTGTGAGATTAGGTGGGTGTGATATTGCGTGGGTGTGAGATTGCGTGGGTGTGAGTTTGTCTGGGTGTGAGGTTGTCTGGGTGTGTGATTGTGTGGGTGTGAGATTGTGTGGGTGTGAGATTGTGTGGGTGTGTTATTCTCTGGGCGTGTTATTGTGTGGGTGCGAGTTTGTGTGGGTGTGTGATTGTGTGGGTGTGAGATTGTGTGGGTGTGTGATTGGGTGTGTGAGTGATTGGGTGAGTGTGTGATTGGGTGGGTGTGTGATTCTGTTGGTGTGAGATTGTGTGGGTGTGAGATTGGTTGTGTGATTGTGTGGGTGTGTGATTGTGTGGGTGTGAGACCGTGTGGGTGTGAGACCTTGTGCGTGTGAGACCTTGTGGGTGTGCGATTGTGTGGGTGCGAGATTGTGTGTGTGTGAGATTGGGTGTGAGATTGTGTGGGTGTCTGATTGTGTGGGTGTGTGGTTGTGTGTGTGTGATTCTGTGGGTGTGTGATTCTGTGGGTGTGTTATTCTGTGGGTGTGTTATTCTGTGGGTGTGAGATTGTGTGGGTGTGTGATTGGTTGTGAGATTCTGTGGGTGTGAGATTGTGTGGGTGCGACATTGTGTGGGTCTGTGATTGGGTGTGAGATTGTGTGGGTGTGTGATTGTGTGGGTGTGAGATTGTGTGGGTGTGAGATTGTGTGGGTATGTTATTCTGTGGGCGTGTTATTGTTTGGGTGCGAGATTGTGTGGGTGTATGATTGTGTGGGTGTGTGATTGGGTGGGTGTGTGATTGGGTGGGTGTGTGATTCTGTGGGTGTGTGATTCTGTGGGTGTGAGATTGTGTGGGTGTGTGATTGGGTGGGTGTGTGATTGGGTGGGTGTGTGATTCTGTGGGTGTGTGATTCTGTGGGTGTGAGATTGTGTGGGTGTGTGATTGTGTGGGTGTGTGATTGTGTTGTTGTGAGACCGTGTGGGTGTGTGATTGTGTGGGTGCGAGATTGGGTGTGAGATTGTGTGGGTGTGTGAATGTGTGGGTTTGTTATTCTGTAGGTGTGTTATTCTGTGGGTGTGAGATTCTGTGGGTGTGAGATTGTGTGGGTGTGAGATTCTGTGGGTGTGTGATTGGGTGTGTGATTCTGTGGGTGTGAGATTGTGTGGGTGCGAGATTGTGTGGGTCTGTGATTGGGTGTGAGATTGTGTGGGTGTGTGTGTGGTTGTGAGATTGTGTGGGTGTGATATTGTGTGGGTGCGAGATTGTGTGGGTGTGAGATTGGGTGTGTGATTGTGTGGGTGTGATATTGTATGGGTGTGTGATTGTGTGGGTGTGAGATTGGGTGTGAGATTGTGTGGGTGTTTGATTGTGTGGGTGTGAGATTGGGTGTGAGATTGTGTGGGTATGAGATTGTGTGGGTGTGAGATTGTGTGGGTGTGTGATTGGGTGTGTGATTCTGTGGGTGTGAGATTGTGTGGGTGTGTGATTGTGTGGGTGTGATATTGTGTGGTTGCGAGATTGTGTGGGTGTGAGATTGGGTGTGTGATTGTGTGGGTGTGATATTGTATGGGTGTGTGATTGTTTGGGTGTGTGATTGTGTGGGTGTGAGATTGGGTGTGAGATTGTGTGGGTGTGTGATTGTGTGGGTGTGAGATTGGGTGTGAGATTGTGTGGGTATGAGATTGTGTGGGTGTGAGATTGTGTGGGTGGGTGATTGTGTGGGTGTGTTATTCTGTGGGTGTGAGGTTGTGTGGGTGTGTGATTGTGTGGGTGTGTTATTCTGTGGGTGTGTGATTGTGTGGGCGTGAGATTGTGTTGGTGTGTTATTCTGTGGGTGCGAGATTGTATGGGTGTGAGATTACGTGGATGTGATATTGCGTGGGTGTGAGTTTGTGTGGGTGTGAGATTGTGTGGGTGTGAGATTGTGTGGGTGTGTGATTCTGTGGGTGTGAGATTAGGTGGGTGTGATATTGCATGGGTGTGATATTGCGTGGGTGTGATATTGCGTGGGTGTGAGGTTGTCTGGGTGTGTGATTGTGTGGGTGTTTTATTGTGTGGGTGTGTGATTGTGTGGGTGTGAGATTGTGTGGGTGTGAGATTGTGTGAGTGTGTTATTCTGTGGGCGTGATATTGTGTGGGTGCGAGATTGTGTGGGTGTGTTATACTGTTGGCGTGATATTGTGTGGGTGCGTGATTGTGTGGGTGCGTGATTGTGTGCATGTGAATTTGTGTGGGTGTGAGGTTGTGTGGGTGTGTGATTGTGTGGGTATGAGATTGTGTGGGTGTGTGATTCTGTGGGTGTGTGATTCTGTGGGTGTGAGATTAGGTGGGTGTGATATTGCGTGGGTGTGAGGTTGTCTGTGTGTGTGATTGTGTGGGTGTTTTATTGTGTGGGTGTGTGATTGTGTGGTTGTGAGATTGTGTGGGTGTGTGATTGTGTGGGTGTGAGAATGTGTGGGTGTGAGATTGGGTGTGTGATTGTGTGGGTGTGATATTGTGTGGGTGTGAGATTGGGTGTGTGATTGTGTGGGTGTGAGATTGGGTGTGTGATTGTGTGGGTGTGAGATTGTGTGGGTATGAGTTTGGGTGTGAGATTGTGTGGGTGTGAGATTGTGTGGGTATGTGATTGTGTGGGTGTGTGATTGTGTGGGTGTGAGATTGGGTGGGAGATTGTGTGGGTGGGAGATTGTGTGGGTGTGAGATTGTGTGGGTGGGTGATTGTGTGGGTGTGAGATTGGGTGGGAGATTGTGTGGGTGTGTTATTCTGTGGGTGTGAGGTTGTGTGGGTGGGTGATTGTGTGGGTGGGAGATTGTGTGGGTGTGTTATTCTGTGGGTGTGAGGTTGTGTGGGTGGGTGATTGTGTGGGTGGGTGATTGTGTGGGTGGGTGATTGTGTGGGTGTGTGATTGGGTGTGAGATTGTGTGGATGTGAGATTGTGTGGGTGTGTGACTGTGTGGGTGTGTGATTGGGTGTGAGATTGTGTGGGTGGGTGATTGTGTGGGTGGGTGATTGTGTGGGTGGGTGATTGTGTGGGTGTGTGATTGGGTGTGAGATTGTGTGGGTGTGTGACTGTGTGGGTGTGTGATTGGATGTGAGATTGTGTGGATGTGAGATTGTGTGGGTGGGTGATTGTGTGGGTGGGTGATTGTGTGGGTGTGTTATTCTGTGGGTGGGTGATTGTGTGGGTGTGTGATTGTGTGGGTGTGTGATTGTGTGGGTGGGTGATTGTGTGGGTGGGTGATTGTGTGGGTGGGTGATTGTGTGGGTGTGTGATTGTGTTGGTCTCACTTTTTTATTTACAGGCAGCTAACGTCGGAAGGTCTGTTTGTCTGGGATTTTGGGGTGTGATTGTGTGGGGTCTCAGTTTGTAATGGGTCAGACTCTGTGATGTACTCACTCATGGATTTTGCCACAAAAATCCATTCCCAAGTAGTTGTGATGGGTGGAATCAGATGATTGCTGTTCTTTAGCCCTTGGGGGTTGTTCTTGTACTTCAGGAGTTAAAAAAAATGCTAATTTGTATCTGGTCTGTTGGAAACTGGATCTGCATTCACTCGATGGCCTTTACTCACTCCAGGCCTTCTGCCAGAGTAAAATGTGCCAGAACCTGAAACTCGGACAGTTCATTGACCTTTGATCCCAGTGTGACATTTCAGCTCCTGCGATAATGACACTGATAATCTCTTTGAGCAAAACTGTCCAAGTTTCAAATAAGCACATAAGAAATCGGAGCAGGAGGCGAGTATTCTGCCCTCCGAACCCGCTCTGCCATCCCATATTCTGCCCTCCGAACCCACTCTGCCATCCCATAACATCATGCCTGCTCTGACTTTGGGCTTAACTCCGCTTTCCTGCCCATTCCCCATAATCCTTGACTCCCCCATAGTTCAGAAATCTGTCTATCCCAGCCTTAGTTACTCCTCATGACTCCTCATTATCCCCTTTTTAATTACAGACAAACCTGCATTTACGTAGCACCTTTACAGACCTCAAGCGCAAACCAATGTTGCAGCCAATAACGTGCTCTTGAAGTATAGTCACTGTTGCCTTGTAGCCAATATGAATGCAGCAACATAACAGTGACAAATCAGCAACAATAACTTGCATTTATATAGCACCTCTCAGAGTAGGAAAACATCCCCAAGGCATTTCACAGGAGTGTTCGTAGCCCATGTTTGACACTGAGCCACAGAAGGAGACATTAGGACAGGCGACCAAATGTTTGGTTAAAGGGGTAGGTTTCAACGAGCGACCTTCCAAGAGAGGAGCGAGGTGGAGTTGGAGGTTCCAGAACTTAAGGCCTAGGCAGTTGAAGGCAGGACCACCAATGGAGGGGCAGTGAAACTCCGGGATTTGCAAGAATTGGAGGAGTGCAGAGACCTCGGGGGGGGGGGGGGGGGGGGGGGGGGGGGGGGGGGGGTTATTGAGGTCTCCGGGATATCAGAGGGTTGTTGGGCTACAGAAATAGGGAGGGGCAAGGATTTGAAGGATAACTTCTGGCTCGAATACTGGGGCTAACTCCCCTAGTTGTCTTCAAAACAGTATAATGGGATCTTTTAGTTTTTATCTTTTACGTCTACCTCAGTTGGTTTAACATCTGAACTGAAAGATGGAACCTCTGAGGTTGTGGCACTCCCTCAGTACCGCACTGGACTGTCAGCTGAAATCCGATCAAGTCCCTGGAGCAGGACTTGAACCCACATCCTCAGGGGTGAGCGACAGCTGGAGATCAGCATCGACATAGTTAATAGCGCAGATTCACATTCAGATTAACGGATACTAAACCCCACTCCAGGCTGAGAAATTGGCTTTGTTCTGATGACAGATGAGATCTGGTTGTTTAAAACGAGTCCTCGCAAGTTTTACTTCAAACTTGGCTCTCTGGAGGTGATTAATGTCGCTCTGGGTTGTGTACAGAAGTTAGCATTTGCCAGAAATAAATCCTGTAGGATTTTCACATTCTTCTCTAAGAGTCTATTAATTCCCATTTCAAAAGACTGTAACAAGACTGCTCCATAAATGACAAGTTAAAACCTTGTAGGATTTACTTTGGAAACCTACAGCAATCCCATATTTGGGATAATGAGGTTGGTATTCTGAGAGGCACTTAAAAAATACAACTAGTGGCAAACTGGTAACTAAAGCCCAATTATTAATGTTCCGCAACAAAAGGACACTTAATACAGGAAACACCATCTGCAGCCCAGGCACACGCTGGAATATAGTTCCCTATCATTCTCAAGCTCTCACTAAACTCTTAAAGGGTGGTCAATATCCGCAAAATAATGACCTCAGGATGTCCCGAGCTACTTCGCAGCCATTGATGTACTTTCAAAGGAAACATAGGATCTGGAGGAGGCCATTCAGCCCCTCAAGTTCTGTTCCACTATTCAGTCAGAACAAGACTGATCTGAACCTCAGGTCCATTGACCCATCTTTGATGCGTATCCCTTGATGCTCTACCCAACAGAACTCTGTCAGCCTTGAATCCCAGGATCAGTGAGGGCACAGACTATCAGTGAGATAGAAAACAATAAATCGACTGAAAGAACTTGCATTCTTATAGTGCCTGTCTCAGGATATCCCAAAGTGCATGATAGCTAATGACGTTCTTTAGACGTGTCCGATACTGTGGTAAGAAAGGAAATGTGGCAGTCAAGTTCTGCACGGCAAGCTCCACAAACAGCAAAACAAAAGCAAGAGTATTGCAGACAACGGAGATCTGAAATAAAAATAGCCAATGTTCAAAGTGTTCAGCAGGTCAGGCAGCTCCTGTGGAGAGAGATAGAGAGCTCGTATTGATGGCCTTCAACGGAACTGGAAGAGATTAAACAGCGATGTTGATTATCAGACAATCCGTCCTTTAGAGATGATGGTTGAAGGATAAGTATTGGCCGAGACACAGTTATTCGTTTCTTCCCCCATGGGATCTTTTCGGTTCACAGAGAGCAGACAGGGCCTTAATATAACATCTCATCCAAAAGACAGCATCTCTTACAGTGCAGCACTCCCTCATTCCTGCACTGGGAATGTTGGCCAAGCCTTTGGCATGGAGCTTGAATTCTCAGCGATGAGATTGTTACCCACTAAGCCAGAGCTGGGCACCTTCATTATACCCATCAACAGTGGATGTTCCATATGGACATGAGCTGAGTATTGCTCAGTTGTCACTCCTTCATTAACTTATTCTGACTGCTGCAGGTCTACCTGATTAGTTAATACCTTAGAGGTTTAGGAAAAACCCACCCAGCCTTCAAACATCCCCAGCAATCAAACGTGAACGAGCTGTCTCAGAGTCCCCGAACCAAGCAGAGAAAATGAAAACTGAGCAAGGTTCCCACTTCTCACTGCACTTCCTGATCTCCACTGCAAACTGCACTAACTGCGGACACAGGGTGGGGCCCCAGCTGTGTTGGAATAGCCAACTGAGATTGACAGACTCAAGTGTGAAGACTAACCGTCTGGGTAAGAATTGGGCCCCAGCTTTTTCATACGGTGAGGGGCTGCACTGAGGGGTTCCGCTAAACCATGCGGGGAGATGTTATAGCCACGGGTTCCGGTCAATTACATGCCTGACGCACCTCCCCGTTTAACTTTTTTGATAAGGTTCGAGAAAGTGGGCAGCGTCATTGGGGTCAGTGCAGAGGTTCCCAAACCCAATGGGTGTCACGGGACAAGATTTTGGGGTCATGAGTTCGAAGGCAGTAACGGCAGCCGTGGAGCTCAGACTGAGTTTTGACAGATGTGAGGACCCTTTACATATTTGTGCTTATTTTCCTCGTTGGGTGCGGTTTAAATGGTCTATTCTTGGGGGCCCCGTTACTCCTACAACCAGAGTCTGTAAAAATCGGGATCTTTTCAGGTTAAACCCGGCTGATGTAAACCCCTAAACCTGCCCCCACTCAGCAACTCTATGACCACTCACTCCCTCCTCACCACATCCCACTCAACAAACGACACCCCCAATTTTCACTCTGGGGCGGGGGTCACACGAATTCTGAGGCATTAACCGGGATTATATTGGGAGAAAGTTTGGGAAGCGCTGGGTTCGTGCCTTAAACAGGGGTCCAAGGGGAGAAATAATAACGACATTCATATTACATATGTAGACAGGTAACACGATAATCCCAATAATCTTTAGTACAAGGCTTCAACTAACTACTTGGCTAAATTCATAATCCTGGATTGTGCTCATTTCTCTCAGCTCCCCAAGTCAAGTGATTTCTTCTTTGCGAATTAAGACTTAATCAATTAAATTGTCAGTGACCACACTTCAAGATGTACTACAAAACAATTTGGGATAGCCTGAGGTGACGAAAGGCACTATATAAATGCAAGTTCTCTCTTCCTGGCTTAAAAAAGGGGCCTTGGTTTTAAAGCTTCATCTGAAAGATGGAATCTCCAATAAGCACAACGCTCTCTCGCCAGGCCAGGTTTTTATGCTCGGGTGTCTGGAGTGGGATTTGAACCCACAAGCTTTTGACTCCGAGGTGACTGAAGGAGCCACAGTTGACAGAAAAGAAGTTCTGCACCAGTTAAGGCGTTTAGAGTTACTGCAAAGTCTGCTCACGCATATAACTGTGCTTTCCCAGCAGGCAGCTTGTTACAGCTGAACCAAACTATGTCCTTGCACTGGTGCGAGAAAAGCTTTGGACTTGATTACACCGACTCCCAGGGAACGACATCAGAACAAACTGACAAAGCATTGCTGTCCTGGAGACTGTGTCATACATATTAACAACCCCCGACTGAAAATCATTAACCACGGTGGAAATAATGAGAGGCTTCCAGTGATGCTGGGGCTTCTCGTGGGAAGCGGTTGGGACAAATCCAACTATTGTTCTTAGTTCGAGGGGAGGTCACAATATCATCCAGTCGGAAGTGAAATGCATCCACCCCCCTTCGCTAATCAGCCTTGTGTTAGCTCAAAGCGTTTTGTAAAATTATTTGTGTTCACTTTAGGAGATTAATTAATTTCTACTCTGCCTCACGGACACATTGAGAATCCATTTTAAGCCTGTAAAAAATAGATTTGCAGCTTTCATTGCATACTATATAAATGCAAGTATTTTTCTTTTCTCCCCCACATCCAATGACGTACTTGAGGAGTGCGCTCACCGTTGAAATGTAGGAAATGCAGCAGCCTATTTGTGCAAAGCAAGATCCCACAAACCTCAATGCAATCATGACCAGATCATCTGGTTTTTTTTGTGATGTTGATCAAAGACACAGGGAGAACCCCATGCTCTCCTTTTAAAATAGTGGCCACGGGATCTTTTACATCCACCTGACAGAGCAGGTGGGGTCTCGGTTTTAACATCTCATCCAAAAGTTGGCACCTCCGACAGTGCAGCACTCCCTCTGGGAGTGTCAGCCGGGTTTTTGTGCTCAGGCCTCTGGAGCGGGTCTCTATCCTATGACCTTCTGACCCAGGAGCAAGAGGCCGATACCGAGATAGATGGTATCAATTTCATTATGGCTCTGGAGTCAGGGGTAATGTTGACTTTATTTAATTGCCCCGGATTTGAAGGATCCCAGTGCGATGTCGTCTGGGTTCAGTAGCTGAGCCAGGGCTGGAATCCCGGCGCTCACCACATGATGGCAATGTGGTACTTCCCCTTGGTGCTGTCAGCAGCTGATCCATTTCCGAGACACTTTGCAAGTGCCACACACACAGGGTTAAGTAATTCAACTGCTAAATGCAAATGGTAATCTTCAAACCAAGTTGTAAAACCATGGTGGGCCCTAGGGCTTGCTTTCAGATAAAAGGGGCTGCTGCAAACACATTCTGCAGCCTCCTCCATAGCTTTAAAAAATGTCCTTTTGGGTGACATTCTTTTCTCAGTCACCGCTGTGATAATTGATAACACAGGGAAATCGAGCATCTGCTCAGGAACAGATATTAATGGGCAGATAAAAGATAAGATAGAAACTCAGCCGTGTGTAATTATTCCAAACGAGGAGCTATTGAGAAATAACAAGTGAGCTCTTCCAGTGGGTTACATAAACTGAATGGAACACTTTAGTGAAAATACAAAGGGGTTAGAGCTGTGATGTCAGGGCACCTTATCAGAGACAGATTGTTGGCCTGAACAGAGCAGGGCTCAAACAAATAAACTACCTTTACCCAGAACATAACCTTATCAGCCACTATCAACTGTGCGAGTGCTGCTCAGTCTAAAACCAGCAACAAATCTATTTCGACATGACATCCACACACTGATAGTGCAGAGATATCAGGCACTGATGGCCGATAAGATAAGCTTCATACAGACTTCATACACAAACCGAGGCAGACTCAACGTGAACAACCGATGAAAGGGTCCAAGCGTGAATTCATTTTAAAAAAACCGCTTCATTCACCGCTCACCTTACACCTTTAGTTTTTAATTTGCTTCCTTTTTGCTTGTCTGTTTGTCAGAAGCTTTTTTTGGGGGGGGGGGGGGAGCGGGGGACGCCAGTGTTTAAACCTTAACAAAAAATAAAACTACCTGGAAAAACTCAGCAGGTCTGGCAGCATCTGCAGAGAGGAATACAGTTAACGTTTCAACCGTGTCTGGCCCATCTCCCGCGCAACCGCCCTCACACCTTCTCCTCCCTCCCCGAAACATGATAGGGTCCCCCTTGTCCTCACTTAGCACCCCACCAGCCTCCACATTCAAAGGATCATCCTCCGCCATTTCCGCCAACTCCAGCATGATGCCACCACCAAACACATCTTCTCTTCACCCCCCCGGCGGCATTCCGCAGGGATCGTTCCCTCCGGGACACCCTGGTCCACTCCTCCATCACCCCCAACACCTCAACCCCCTCCCATGGCACCTTCCCATGCAACCGCAGAAGGTGCAACACCTGCCCCTTTACTTCCCCTCTCCTCACCATCCAAGGCCCCAAACACTCCTTTCAAGTGAAGCAGCATTTCACTTGCACTTCCCTCAATTTAGTCTACTGTATTCGCTGCTCCCAATGAGTTTCCTCTACATTGGAGAGACCAAATGTAAACTGGGTGACCGCTTTCCAGAACACCTTCGGTCTGTCCGCAAGCATGACCCAGACCTCCCTGTCGCTTGCCATTTTAACACACCACCCTCCTATCATGCCCACATGTCCGTCTTTGGCTTGCTGCATTGTTCCAGTGAAGCCCAACGCAAACTGGAGGAACAGCACCTCATCTTCCGACTAGGCATTTTACAGCCTTCCGGACTGAATATTGAGTTCAACAATTTTAGATCATGAACTCTCTCCTCCATCCCCACCCCCTTTCTGATTTTCCCCCTCCTTTTTGTTTTTTCCAATAATTTATATAGATTTTTCTTTTCCCACCTATTTCCATTATTTTTAAATGTATTTCCATCCATTGTTTTATCTCTACTTTTTAGCCTATTTCGATTCCTTCATCCCACCCCCACTAGGGCTATCTGTACCTTGTTTGTCCTGCTTTCTACCCTTAATTAGCACATTCCTTAGATAATATCACCACCTTCAACACCTCTTTGTCCTTTTGTCTGTGACATCTTTTGGTTATCTCCACCTATCACTGGCCCTCTATCTATCTCTTCTTGTCCCTCCCCCCCTTAAATCAGCTTATATTTCACCTCTCTTCTATTTTTCCTTAGTTCTGTTGAAGAGTCATGTGGACTCAAAACGTTAACTTTGTTCCTCTCCACAGATGCTGTCAGACCTGTTGAGTTTTTCCAGGTATTTTTATTTTTGTTTTGGATTTCCAGCATCCCCGGTTTTTTGCTTTTATCTTAGTGTTTAAACCTTCTCCGCTTCACTGTTTGATTTGCTGCAGGATTAGATTATGTCAGTAAACCTATTCTCTTCACAGAAAAAGTAAAATAGCAAGAAAATAACCAGAATTTTAAGTACAAAAAAAAATACAGTTCACCTGTGCTCGCTGAGCTAGGTTGGCTCCCAGTCCAGCAATTTAAAAATCCTCATCCTTGTTTTCAGTCCCTCCCTTATCTCTGTAACCTTGTCCTATAACCCCCTCCCCCACCACCACCACCGACATCTCCGTGCTCCTCCAAGTCCGGCCTCCTGTACATCCCTGATTTCAATCACTGCACCACTGGAGACCTTGCCTTCGGCTGCCTGGGCACTAAACTCTGGAATTCCCCCTCCAACTCCCTCTCTCCTTTAAGACGCTTTTTAAAACCTACCTCTTTGACTAAATGTTTGGTCATCAGTCATAATAAATGTGCTTGCTAACACTCCTGTGAAGCACCTTGGAACATTTGACTACATTAATGTGCTCTATAAATGCCAGCTATTGTTGTTGAAACACACTCTTTAATTTATGACATGGTCCAACGGCACACGTTTATATATATATATGTGACGAGGATGAGATGAACTAAGGTGGGAAGAGGCTGAATTGGAGCATAAACACTGACGTGGACCTTGCAGAGCAAGCGTCCTTTCTCTGCGCCGTAAAAGTCAGTGTAATTCGGTATAACTCCCTTAATGAGGGGAGGGGGAGGGGAGGGCAGAGGGTGATGGGAGGGAGGAGGGAGGGGAAGGGGGTAGGGGTGTGGGAGGGGAGGGAGAGGAGGGTTTGCAGAAGGGGTGTGTGGACAGAGGAGGGTGGTAGAGGGGGAGGGGAGGATGGACGATAAGCGGTAGGGGTGGGGAGGGAATGAGGGAGGGGAAGGGGTAGTGGTGGGGAGGGAGGGGAAGGGGTAGTGGTGGGGAGGGAGGGGAAGGGGTAGTGGTGGGGAGGGAGGGGAAGGGGTAGTGGTGGGGAGGGAGGGGAAGGGGTAGTGGTGGGGAGGGAGGGGAAGGAGTAGTGGTGGGGAGGGAGGGAAAAGGGGTAGTGGTGGGGAGGGAGGGAAAAGGGGTAGTGGTGGGGAGGGAGGGGAAGGGGTAGTGGTGGGGAGGGAGGGGAAGGGGTAGTGGTGGGGAGGGAGGGGAAGGGGTAGTGGTGGGGAGGGAGGGGAAGGGGTAGTGGTGGGGAGGGAGGGGAAGGGGTAGTGGTGGGGAGGGAGGGGAAGGGGTAGTGGTGGGGAGGGAGGGAAAAGGGGTAGTGGTGGGAGGGAGGGGAAGGGGTAGTGGTGGGGAGGGAGGGGAAGGGATAGTGGTGGGGAGGGAGGGGAAGGGGTAGTGGTGGGGAGGGAGGGGAAGGGGTAGTGGTGGGAGGGAGGGGAAGGGGTAGTGGTGGGGAGGGAGGGGAAGGGGTAGTGGTGGGAGGGAGGGGAAGGGGTAGTGGTGGGGAGGGAGGGGAAGGGGTAGTGGTGGGGAGGGAGGGGAAGGGGTAGTGGTGGGGAGGGAGGGAAAGGGGTAGTGGTGGGGAGGGAGGGGAAAGGGGTAGTGGTGGGGAGGGAGGGGAAAGGGGTAGTGGTGGGGAGGGAGGGAAAAGGGGTAGTGGTGGGGAGGGAGGGAAAGGGGTAGTGGTGGGGAGGGAGGGGAAGGAGTAGTGGTGGGGAGGGAGGGAAAGGAGTAGTGGTGGGGAGGGAGGGAAAAGGGGTAGTGGTGGGGAGGGAGGGAAAAGGGGTAGTGGTGGGGAGGGAGGGAAAAGGGGTAGTGGTGGGGAGGGAGGGAAAAGGGGTAGTGGAGGGAAGGCAGGGAGAAGGAGGGAGGGCAGAGGGGGTGAGGGGGTGGAGTAGAGTACAGAAGGAGAGGAATGGGGGAGAGCAGAGGGGGAGGAGGAAGGGGGTAGGAACAGGGGAGGGAGGAGGTGTATGAGGAAGGGGAGGAGAAGGGAATGGAGGGAGTGGGAGAACAGAGGGAAGGAAGGAGGGGGGAGGGAGGGAGGGATGGGAGGGGATGAATTTCAAAGATCTGCTAAGTCCACACAGGTGCAATTGGTTCAAATTTTGATTTTTTCTGTCTTAATGTCTCTGTCCAGTGGCAGCCGTGAATGAAATTATGACAGTTGTCGATTTGGTTGGCGATTCTCTATTCTCACCGACAAACCCCTGCTTTGTCAGGTGAAATGTGGTCACAGTGAGTTCCCCTCGAATCCTGGGCTCGCTCAGGGCTCCTTAACATTAAAAGACACGAAACTTCCAAACTGTCCGCTCCCAGTTGATGGCAGCTGCCTGGAATTCACAGCAGTGACTGAGATTTTACTCCGTTGCGCTCAATCAATCCATTGTTTTTATTACTTGGATTTACAGGATTTTTGCTGGTATTTTGGGGATTGTATTTCATGATATTGCCCAATTATCTTAAATAGCAAAGCCAGTGCCCTTGTGGAGGGGGCTCAGCTGCGGCTCAGTGGGGAACACTCCCACCTCCGAGTTAGAAGATTGTGGGTTTGAATCCCACTCCAGAGCCTTGAGCACATAACGTGGAATTTCAGTGCAGCCATTGAGGGAGTTTCACACTGTTGGAGGCCCCATCTGCCTTCTCAGGTGAACTTAAAAGATCCCATGGTGCCCTTTTGAAGAATGTCCTGGTCAATATTCAGATCCTCAACCACATCGCAAACCGATTACCTGGGCATTGTCCTGTTGCCGTTTGTGGGAGCTTGCTGTGCACAAATTGACAGCCACGCCTCATACATTGCAAATTCAACAACAAAGAAATTCATTGGCTGGGGCATTCTGTTGTCATAAAAGGTGCTACATAAATGCAAGTCTTTCTTTGTGAATGGGTCAAATGGACTGGGCCCAACAGTGTGGCCACAGAATCCATGAGCCATTTATCTCTGCACACTCTCCAATGTTTGTCTACATTTCAAACCATATTTGTAGTAAATCTTTGACCCGGACACCTCCTGGTGCAGGCAAACTGTCAGATAGTAGACCAGATTTGTATCAGGATTTGTATCAAGGTCAATGGTTCATCTACATTGTGGCTCATCAAAGCACCGAGTGCAAGTGCTGACTGTTGTGCTGTAAATTGCCAATCATACACTTAATTAAATACGGTTGATTGCTTGAAATAGAAAACAGCATTTGCCACATAAAAATAAATCACTTTACTTGTACCTCAGCTATAACTGATGGAACTCACAGTGAGGAATGAACAGGATTCCTGGAACCCGTGGAGCTGCTGAATTGACTGATTTACTCAGAATAGAGGCACCAAAATCCAATAGAAGACAGCAATGGATACACACCAATCAAAGAGTTGTTGGACAGGGCACTGCAGGAGCTCATGTTTGATTATTGCTGCCCAGGGACCATGGAAAGATGTTGACTGTGAGATAATGTAAGATAGACAGCAGCAAGCATGCACCTGTTCGGCATCGCTCCCGATTTGACTGCAATAGAATTGGGAGATGTAACATGGGGTCGGCCAGCTCACCATCGTTTTGCTTTACACCAACACACAATGTCAAGATTTACCCCATTCTATTGTTAATCTCCCAAGGATTGCCAATCCTCACTGGACATTTCCCTGGATCCCACCTCTCTGTCTCCTTTAAGATGCTAAAAACCGACATCTTTGACCAAGCGTTTGGGCACCTGTCCTAATATCTCCCTAGGTGTCACAGATTGTTTTGATAATCATTCCTGAGAAGCTCCTTGCCACATTTTACTGTGTTGAAGGCAATATGCAAATTGTGGTTGTTTCAACACATGACTTCATACCTCCAACTGCCCCAACCAAACAGCCAGTTATCCCTTCACTAACTTTTTTTTTTAGAACTAGCATCATTAAAGACAGCTTCTTTTCAATGTCTTGGTAATTTTTCTCTTGAGTTGCGGCTGTCTCCAGGATTTGAGCCTCTCTCGTTCCTGGAGACTCCTGAGCAATCCTAGGTGATTGACAACCCTAACTCTCGCTGTTCCTGCCTAGTTGGGTTTTGGTTATACTGGGCTCTGCCACTGTGGGTGGGGTTTTGGACCTTGTTTGGGAGAGGGGGGGTGGGGGGGCAGTAGGGGGAGAGGTTGGTGAAGATCAGCTCCTGGTGTTTACTATCCCAAAGCCCACCCCAACTCCACCTCCTGCATCCCCCAGCAACCTCGCGAGCATTGACTGACCTGGTCTCCTTGGTGCAGGGTGTTTTATATGATTTAAGGCTGCTGCTAAACTGAGTTCACATTTCTCCTACATGCTGCACTCCTGGGATATAAACTAGCCTGAAACCTATTGCTGGGGGGGGGGGTTGAGAGAATTTACTCCCCTACAGCCTTGAAAATGCAGGCCCCTGCAGGGTTGATCCCCTGGTTTGATGGTAATGGTAGAGTGGGCGATATGCCAGACCATGAGGTTACAGATTGTGTTCGAGTATAATTCTGCTACTGCTGATGCCCAATCTTCAGTTGCTAGATCGCTGAAGGAGACGGCTCTACAAATATCCCCATCCTCAAAGATGGAGGAGCCCAGCACATCAGTGTTAAAGATAAGGCTGAAGCATTTGTTACAATCTTCAGCCAGAAGTGCTGAGTGGATGATCCATCTAGGCCTCCTCAGGAGGTCCCCAGCATCACAGATGCCAGTCTTCAGCCAATTCGATTCACTCCATGTGATACCAAGAAATGGCTGAAGGCACTGGATACTGCAAAGGTTATGGCCCTGACAATATTCCAGCAATAGTACTGAAGACTTGTGCTCCAGAACTTGCCGCGCCCCTAGCCAAGCTGTTCCAGTACAGCTACAACACTGGCATCTACCCGGCTATGTGGAAAATTGCCCAGGTATGTCCTGTGCACAAAAAGCAGGACAAATTCAACCCGGCCAATTACTGCCCCATCAGCCTACTCTTGATCATCAATAAAGTAATGGTAGGGGTCATCAACAGTGCTATCAAGAAGCACTTGCTCAGCAATAACCTGCTCACTGATGCCCAGTTTGGGTTCCGCCAGGGCCACTCAGCCCCTGACCTCATTACAGCCTTGGTTCAAACATGGACAAAAGAACTGAACTCCCGAGGTGAGGTGAGAGTGACTGCCCTTGACATCAAGGCAGCATTTGACAGAGTGTGGCATCAAGGATCCCTAGCAAATATGGAGTCAATGGGAAAACTCTCTATTGGTTAGAGTCATACCTAGCACAAAGGAATACAGTTATTGTTGTTGGGGGTCAATCATCTCAGCTCCAGGACATCACTGCAGGAGTTCCTCAGGGTAGTGTCCTCGGCCCATCCATCTTCAGCTGTTTCATCTATGACCTTCCTTCCATCATGAGGTCAGAAGTGGGGATGTTCACTGATGATTGCACAATGTTCAGCACCATTCGCAACTCCTCAGATACTGAAGCAGTCCATGTCCAAATGCAGCAAGACCTGGACAATATCCAGGTTTGGGCTGACAAGTGGCAAGTAACATTCACACCACACAAGTGCCAGGGAATGACAATCCCCAGCAAGAGAGAATCTAACCATTGCCCCTTGATGTTCAATGGCATTACCATCACTGAATCGCCCACTATCAACATCCTGGGGGTTACCATTGACCAGAAACTGAACTAGACAAGCCACATAAATACTGTGGAAAAAAGAGCAGATCAGAGACTAGGAATCCTGCAGTGATTAATTCACCTCCTGACTCCCCAAAGCCTGTCCACCATCTACAAGGCACAAGTCAGGAGTGTGATGGAATACTCCCCACTTGCCTGGATGAGTGCAGCTCCCACAACACTCAAGAAGCTCAACACCATCCAAGACCAAGCAGCCCGCTTGATTGGCACCACATCCACAAACATTCACTTCCTCCACCACCGACGCACAGTAGCAGCAGTGTGTAAGATCAATAAAATGCACTGCAGGAATTCACCAAGGCTCCTTCGACAGCACCTTCCAAACCCACAACCACTACCATCTAGAAGGACAAGGGCAGCAGATGGATGGGAACACCACCACCTAGAAGTTTGCTAACAGCACTGTGGGTGTGGCTACACCACATGGACTGCAGCGGTTCAAGAAGGCAGCTCACCACCACTTTCTCAAGGGCAACTAGGGACGGACAATAAATGCTGGCCCAGCCAGCGACACCCACATCCCATGAATGAATAAAAAAAACAGCAACAAGATGTGCTGAGTGAGGTCAACAAATGTATTCATTTAGCAAGCAAATCACTTGTCCTAATCCTCACTCGTGACCTCCGGGCTCATGTTTCCTGGGAAAAGGAAATGGAGGGATACAGGGATAGATTGGAAGAGATAATTGTGAGGAGGCGGCTTTTGTGAATTATAAATACCAGTATAGGCCTGTTGGCCTGAATGGCCTGTGTCTGTGTGCAGATTCCATGAAATTTGATACCAACAATTCCATGTGGAGTAGAAGATCATCATTTTACCTCAGACTCTCAGGGACCCATTTATCCCAACAGACGAGATGAGAATAATGAACATTCCTGGGAAGCTGGGATGATCATCCACCTGCAACCTGGGATGATCGTCCCACATTACAACAGGGACTGCCCTTCAAAAACACTTCATTGGATATAAAGCACTTCGAGACATCTGGTGGTGGAAAAAACCACTATATAAATGCAAATCTTTCTTTCTGAAGAGAGAATAAGAGGGAGGATTCACCGGTGTTTCCAAGACAGAGTTTTTAAAAACTCTTTCATGGGGTGTAGGCATCACTGGCAAGACCAGCATTTGTTGCCAGCCCATGTCAGTTTAGAGTCAACCACATTGCTGTGGGTCTGGAGTCACATGTAGACCAGACTAGGTAAGGTGATTTCCTTCCCTAAAGGATATTAGCAAACCAGATGGCTTTTTACAACAATTGCTGATGGTTATCATGGTCACCATTACTGAGACTAGCTTTACAATTCCAGATTTTATTAGTTGAATTTAAATTTCACCAGCTGCCGTGGTGGGATTTGAACCCATGTCTCCAGGGCAATAGCATGAGCTTCTGGATTACTGGTTCAGTAAACATGAGCACTACACCACTGTCTCCTCTCTAGATGATAATGGTGTAGTTGTTGATGGGGCGGGGAGCCAGCAATTGGTGGCTAGTTTCATTGGCATCGATGAAAGTGGGAACTGGACCAGGCAAAAGTAACAAAGGCTCGAACCTTCCGAGGAGCATCAATCGCCATCAGGTCACTGCTCCACTCCCACTTTTCTCCCCCACGATGGAACTCTGGGTCTTCCGATCCTGGCTACCTCAGAAATACTGAGCTGCCTACTTGTAGTGTATTGTCGGAGGCGGAGTTGGTGGGGGGGGGAGACAATACAGCATTATGAGGATGCACTTCGATGGTAGGTGGGTCAGGGGCTAGTCAGGCGTGGTCAAGGGGGAGTCAGGTATCTGGGGGGTTGTCGTGATAAGTCAAGTCAGGCTGGGGAGGTAGTCATGGTGGAGGGGTGAGGGGGGGTGCAGTTAGTGTGAAAGACTTGTGGCGGGTGGGAGGGGGCGAGGTCAGTTGCATGGTTACCCAGGAGCTACACTAAGATTTTTCCGTCAAACATTCCTCCTGGGTAACTAATCTGGGTAAGTGAGTCAGAACCGTTCGAAGTTGCCAAGTGTAGTTCAGAGCTGGAGACTCTTTCCAGAGGGTCTTGGGGAGCAGGGGAATTGCCCATTGGGAGTTCAAACTTCCTTGGGCAATTGCCATGGAGTCAGTGTCTCAGGACCTCCGAGGGGGGTCCCGTAGCGCATCTGGTGGAGTACGCCCAGTCTCCAACCATCCGGAAACTGGAAGATTTCAGCTACTGACTCCACAGGAACCCGCAGTTGACTGATTTGCAACTGCCAAAGGAAGACAGGGGCTAGATCCCAGAATAAACAATCTGTTAATGATTCACTGATATAGTCGACATTAAGATTAGGGAAAGATATGCATTTTTCAGGCTGGATTGCAGAGTCCTTGGCTCTTACAGACAAAACTGGAGCCAAGATCAGTTACAAAGCAAAATGGAAAGCACCTTTCTTTTTCTCACATCCAAGTAGCTCATGTCTGCTCTGAGACACCAAGAGCCGTCAAGCTGTGAGGATAGAGAAGAAAAAAAAGTTTCCTTTCCCCTGCTCTCACGCAAGGTTCCTAAAATGCTGGCTCACTTGTAAACAGGTTACATGCAGCACACGCAGTAGTGTGAGGAAACAGAAAGGTTTAACACCTGTGCTTCAGAAACATAATTCAGCCAAAGTGTGTCATGTTTGTGCCTCCAACAGCTGGTCACACTGACAAACCAGAGTTCAGTTGTCCATTTAATAGCCCACCAGATGGGCACAATGGGTCAGATCATCTCATAGCTAGAAGCTGGGTTGAACTCTGGTCCAGGTGGATGAGATGGGAATATTATCTCGTGACAGCAATCTTGGCCACCAACACTGAACAGGTGAAGTAGCTCAGGCTGATGGTAGTCTCGAGAACATTACCAGCTGCATAAATGGCCATTCCACTTTCTTCCCCGGCAGCATGTCAAACAGGAATTCACTTCAGGACACTTCAAAAATATGATCAAGTGCTATGTTAAAAGGGAAGTTGTTTTTAATTTGGGAACCTGATGAGGTGTTCTCAGCACCCATTTGAAATTCATCATTGAATAATGGCAGGAAATCGTAACATCAACATACGGTTATATAACACTGGCAATTTGGCAAAAACATGTCAAGGTAACTTAACCAATGCCAAGGAGAGATTTGAAGGAGGGTCATGCTGGCAACTGAAGGAATGATCAAACATAGAGAGAAATGTCGTAGCAACAACTTACATTTATCTAATACCTTTAACACAGCGAAGATGTCCCAAGGCACTTAGCAGGAGTGGTATCAAAAACAATAGGTCACTGAGCCACATAAGGAGGTACTAGAGCAGATGACAAAGAGTCAAAGGGTTTGATTTTAAAGAGCATCTTAAAGGAGGAGAGAAGTTTAGAGATGGAGAAGTTTTTAGGAGGCAATTGCAGAACTTTGGGACCCAGGCAGATGAAAATACAGCCATCAATGACGGATGATGAAAATTGGGAATGGACAAGGGGCCAGTATTGGAGGAGTGCTGATAACTCTGAGGGTTGTAGGAGATTACAGGGGTTGGGGAGGGGTGAAACCATGGTGGGATTTGGAAAAAAGGATGGGGATTTTAAAATCAAGACTTTGTTTAACTGGAAGCCAATGTAGGTCAGTGAAACACGGGTGGATGATAAGAGGCTGGCATTGAAATAGTCAAGTCACGAGGTAAATAAAACATGCATGAGGGTTTTAGCATCAGAACACTTCAAAAGTATTTAATAGGGTGTAAAGTGCTTTTGGACAGCCGGAGGTCATAAAAGGCACTACAGAAATGCAAGTTTTTTCTTTAAGGACAAGGATTCCCACCTGCAACTGACTCTGGGTTTACTTGGTCTTTGGTTCCACAATACTAATGTGGAACATTTTTTTCATTCATTCATGGGATTTGGCTGTCGCTGGCCTGACTAGCATTGCCCATCTCCAGTTGCCCTTGAGAAGGTGGTGGTGAGCTGCCTTCTTGAACTGCTGCAGTCCATGTGGTGTAGGAGCTCCTTAGCTGCTGTTAGGGAGTTCCAGGATTTTAACCCAGTAACAGTGAAGGAACAGCAATATAGTCCCAAGTTGGGATAGTGAGTGACTTGGAGGGGAACTTGCAGGTGGGGGTGTTCCCATCCATCTGCTGCCCTTGTCCTTCTAGGTGTTAGAGGTCGCAGGTTTGGAAGGTGCTGTCAAAGGAGCCTTGGTGAGTTTCTGCAGTGCATCTTGTGGATGGTACACACTGCTGCTACTGTGAGTTGGTGGTGGAGGGAGTGAATGTTTGTAGAAGCGGTGTCAATCAAGTGGGCTGCTTTGTCCTGAATCTTGTCCAGCTTGCTGAGTGTTGTGGGAGCTGCACTCATTCAGGTAAGTGAGGAGTATTCCATCACACTCCTGACATGCATCATAGATAATGGGCAGGCTTTGGGGAGTCTAGGCGTGAGTTTAGTCTCCACAGAATTCTCAGCCTCTGACCTGCTCTTGTAGCTACAGTATTTATATGGCTAGTCTAGTTCAGTTTCTGGTCAATGGTAATCCCCAGAATGTTGATAGCGGGGGATTCTGTGATGGTAATGCCATTGAATGTCAATGGTAGACGGTCATTGCCCCTGCACTTGTGTGGCACAAATGTTACTTGCCACTTAAGGGCTGAATATTGTCCAGGTCTTGCTGTATATGGACACAGGCCTCTTCAGCATTTGAGGACTTGCAAATAGTGCTGAACATTGTGCAATCATCAGTGAACATCCCCACTTCTGACATTATGATGGAGGGAAGGTCATTGATGAAGCAGCTGAAGTTGGTTGGGCCATAGGCCACTACCCTGAGGAACTCCTGCAGTGATGCACTGGGACTGAGATGATTGACCTCCAACAACCACAACCATCTTCCTTTGTGAGAGGTATGACTCCAACCAGCAGAGAGTTCCCCCCAACCCCGATTCCCATCGACTCCAGTTTTGCTAGGGCTCCTTGATGCCACACTTGGTCAAATGCTGCCTTGATGTCAAGGGACTCTCACCTCTGGAGTTCAGCTCTTTTGTCCATATTTGGACCAAGGCTGTAATGAGGCCTGGAGCTGAGTGGCCCTGGTGGAGCTCAAACTGAGCACCAGCGAGCAGGTTATTGCTGAGTAGGTGCTGTTTGATAGCACTGTCAACAACACTTGGTGGATAATCAAGAGTAGACTGATGGGATGGTAATTGGCCAGGTTGGATTTGTCCTGCTTTTTGTGTACAGGACATACCTGGGCAATTTTCCACATAGCCGGGTAGACGCCAGTGTTGTAGCTGTACTGGAACAGCTTGGCTAGGGGCGCGGCAAGTTCTAGAGCACAAGTCTTCAGTACTATTGCTGGAATATTGTCAAGGTCCACAGATTTGCAGTATCCCATGCCTTCAACCGTTTCTTGATATCACGTGGGATGAATTGAATTGGCATCTGTGATGCTGGGGACCTCCGGAGGAGGCCGAGATGGATCATGCACTGAAGATGACTAAAGTGTTCCAGCCTTCTCGATTATCCTGAGACACAGGGGGACCCATCACCCACTCTGTGGTGCACAAAAGTCCACAGAAAGGAACAATTAAAAAAAACAACTTGAAAGGAAAAAGAAATGAGCAGACCAAAGCTGCAGAACATTCGAGTTCCGTGAAATCTCAAACACACACTGCAGCCAGGTGGAAACCAAGCCCGGAATAACGTTCAGAAGAAAGAGTTTGTTCTTCACAGAAATTGTGGCGTTGAGAAAAATCGTAAAAAAAAAACCCAGATGCAAGCACCAAATGTGCTCTTGACCAGAACTTGTTCTCACCTGACTGTTAAGTGGAACCATATGAAAACTCCATTCTGTTACTGGACACAGCACAGTCCTTATAGTGGGGAAGAAACATTTATACCTTTAATGTGCACTTCATTACTGAGGAGCTCAAGAAACAGAACAATCGAATAGATTTTACTGCTCCAAGGTCCCAGCCCTAGGCTGAGTGCAGGACATCACCAAGGCTGGAGTAGGATAAAGTACACAAGATATCAAATGATAATGGTGTGTTCGTGCCAAGCTTGGGTTTCAAAGGTGGGCAGATTGCCAAGTAGGACAGACGATTACCTCAACCATTGAACAGTTAGGAACTACCATCTAGTATTGTGCTGCTCTATTCTATTAGGTGGCTGGGAGGGTCAGTTTATGCAGACTTCACACATCTGCCTTCAGTACCTCTGTGTGACTGGTTTTGAACAGAATCTGCACTCCTGGATGCAAAAGATTTCTTTGAAAGGAACTTTGAGGTACCTGATCATAGCTGGGGTTCACTGTGGAGTTTGGGACTGGGGGTGTTTGTGTGGAAATGCAGCCAATGTTCATACTCTCTGAAGAGGAGCAGGGGAGTTCTCCCTGGTGCCCAGGTAAATATTTATCTCTAAGTCAACATCACAAAAACAGATCATCTTGCCATTATCACATTTCAATTTGTGGGAGATTGCTATGCAATTATTGGCTGTCGTATTTCCTACATCACAACACTGACAACGTTTTCAATAGTACTTTATTGGCCGGAAAGCATTTTGGTATATCCTGAGGTTATGAAAGGTGCTATATAAATGCAAGTTATCTTTTCTCTCCTGATCACAAACCAGTGACCATCAACTACCCTCCCTTCAACCCCCTTACTGGGAAGTGTACTTGTGTAGATATTAAAGTGAGCCTTTTATTCAGGCTAACACCAGTGCTGCACTCCCTCAAGAACTGCCTTTGGATGAAATATTATACTGAGGTACCTGTCTGCCTGTTCAGGAAGAGATGAAAGATCCCTCAACACTATTCAAAGAAGAGTATAGTGAGCTTCCCTGATGTCCTGGTTAACTTTTCTCATCAGTGGAAAGGGTTTACGCGTCTGCTTGCTGCCTATTTTTAAGGTGAAGAAAGGATTTTGTTGTGAGTAAATTAGCTGCCACATTATCTGCACTTCAAAAAATTTCATTGCTGCTGACAAACACAGCAAAGCACTAGAGAAATGCAAATTCTCCTTACGTATTACTGTCAGCGCAGCTTAACAATCTGACAGTCTAATAACGTGGTTTTGCATTGTAGATCTGTATAATTTCAGCTTCGAGCATCTGCCATCCTTGTTGACAATGTAAATGAAACAAATCTTGGATAGGAATAAAAGCAGAAAATGCAGGAAATACTCAGGTCAGGAAGCATCTGGCGGGGAGAGAAACAGAATTAACTTTTCATCAGAACCTCAAATACTAGACAGGAAGGCTGAGGTTAATGCCCGAGCAGAACAAATGAACCCTGTCCTCCATTTTACTCAGTCCACAGTGCAATCCTCTGCTGTGAGATATCCTTAAGTTTTTAAGCCCAAAGAGCTGCTGCATATCAACACCCTAAGGAGGAGAGAAAAAACTTGCATTTGTATCATGCTCAGGGTTATCCCAAAGCACTGCTAATTTTTGAAGCGTAGTCACTACTGTAATGAAGAAAACATGGCAGCCAATTTACACACAAGCTTCCACAAACAGCAATGTGATAAGTTACCAGATTAGCTGTTCTTTAGTCACGTTGATTGGAGAATAAATACTGACCGAGAGAGGGAGGGTAGAACTCGCTGATCATTTTCATACAGTGCCATGGGATCTTTTACATTCACCTGAGAGGTCCGATGGGGCCTTGATTTAACATCTAACCCGCTCCCTTTGCACTGCACTGGGAGTGTCAGGCTGGATTTTTGTGCTCAAGTCTCTGGGGTGGAACTTGAACCCACACCTTCTGACCCAGTGGCGGATGTTGACAAAAGGAAGGGGGAATGAGTTAGGCATGGAACAATATTCCAAGCCTGATGTTAAACGCAAAAAAAACCAAAATCACACTTCAGCCTCTGAATTAAGGTAAATCAGTTGAGACACAACACAATGACAATCTACAAGATATTCTGAAAGAGTCACAAGGTCAATAGAAAATCACATGAAATCGGAGATTTTGTGAAGGCTAGAGTTTGCACATCTCAAGCATACAATCTGGTAACCCAGAAATCAGATGAGGCCTTTTTGACAAAAGTCTCGAGCTGTTGCACGTTGATGTAACATTACATTTCCCTTGTGATAGAAAAAAGTTGGGACATGGTTTTGATCCACCAATCTCCTGCGATCTAGCACTGAACCTGCAGGCAGACTGATCTTTCCATCTCCGAGTCCCCCTCTCAGCAGTCAGCCAGCCTTGCTGCATCTCAGAAAACAAAGCATCTTCCAACATTCAACAGAAAACAAATTATTTTGTGTAAATCCATCAACCAACCAAACTGAAGGATTAGGCAAAGTAAAAATGGTTCCTCGTGGTCAAAGGTGTCAGACCACCAGACGGGGCAAACAGTGTGTTGAAAACAATAGATTCTGTGCCACAATCAGAGCTGTTCAATCTTCTGCTGGCTTTAAATGAGTTGCTGGGCAAGAGTCAAGTCGATCAATCTCACACAACCACTAATATTTCTTTGTGTCTCTTCTGGCTTTGTTAAACCATGAATTATTCAAGGAGAATTTCAGTGCCATTGCAATAATTTGGCAAGTACTTTTGTTGTCATACATGCCAACTTTACATCAGACAGATATAAACATAAAAGGCTTTACTGGCATCAGTTGTAATAAAATGTAATGCTTTACTTCTGTTCATAATCCCATGCTCACCTGTGCCAACCTAACCCATTTCAAAGGTAGCTTTAAGATTAAAATGGCAAGACGATGTGCCCCAAGGCACAGGCCCCTGATATGTGATAAGATTGGATCTGTGCCAGTAAATCTTTTACACTGTAAATCTGCTTTCTTGTAGTGTTGAAGTCAGGTCTTTGATACAATATCTCCCATAATTGGTGACTGCGCACAGTTGGCCCGAGGGAGTTAACAAGGCACCAGTGCATGAACCCAGGTTTCCTCTCTCAACTGGAGAAAGCAACGGGAAGCAGAAACTAGGCACTTCTCCACTGGAGCACAACACTGTCTGCTTCAAAATCCGTCTGCAACCTTTGACGCTGTTGACCACTTCATTCCTCCTCCAACATAATTCCTCATCAAATTGAGTGGGATTGCCATCACTTGGTTCACAACCTTGGCAACATATTTGACCCAGAGCTAAGCTTCCAAACACAATGCTGTGCCATTAGGACCACTTATTTCCACCTTTGTAGCATTGCCCAACTTTGCTTCTGCCTCAGCTCATCTGCTCCCTAATCATTCACACCTTTTGAATACCGTTCATGCCCTCATTCACACCTTTGTCTAGACTTGACAGACATTCCTGGCCAGTCTCCCACCTTGGCACCATCTGCAAACTTGCTGCCCACATCCTGACTCTCAAGTCTCATTTATCTATCACCCAGTACTTGTTGACCTACATTGCCTCCACGTTAAACATCATTTCGATTTTAAAACTGTCATTCATATGTTCAAATCCCTCCATGGTCTCATTTCTCCCAATAATAAAAACAAAGTGGTGGAAAAACTCAGCAGGTCTGGCATCATCTGTAGAGAGCAGAGTTAGCATTTTGAGTCCAATATGACTCTTCTTCAGAACTTCACCTCTCCCTCTCTGTAACCTCCTCCAGCCCCATAACCCTCAGAAGTCTCCATATTCCTCCAATTCTGGCCTCTTTTGGAGCATTGATTTCCTTCACCCCATCATTGGCAGCTGTGTCTTAGCTGTGAATTCCCTACACCTCTCCCATTTTATGAATCTTGAACCTACACCTTTGATAATGCTCCTGTGAAAGGCCTTGGGACATTTTACTATGTTGAAGGAACTGTATAAATACAAACTGATGTTAAATGGATCAATTCATTGGAGCTATAATACTGAGAACTCAGTTATAAAAATGACATTATTTCATGTTAAAGTTAATAGTGACGCAGGGTAAAATTCCAACATTAAAGGGGCGAGTCTCTTTCACAATCAACTGCCTGAACCTTTGGCTCTGGAATTTCATCTGTAAACCTTTCCATTTACCTCCCTGTTCTTTGTTGAGACCATCCTTTAAACCCACCTCTTCTGTCAAATCTTCAGTTTCCCCTTCTAATATCTCCATCTTTGGCTGCATGTTCATTAATTCCAATGAATACACCTTGGGATACATTTTTCCATGTTAAAGGCACCATCCAAATGCAAGTTGTTGATTTATTACAGCAATAAAGTCTTTCATGATTTCAATGTTGCTGAAATAATGAAATGCTAATATTTATATGTTGGACAAATGTATTAACATTGTTCTGACTCATGCAGATTCTGGGAGGAAATCTTGTACATCAATAAGAGAAAACTTCTCCTTTCATACCCATAAATTACATCAATATATTATCCGGCATGTGTTAGTAAAGTCAAACCAATGCTTCAGTACATGTTGATGGGACAGCTCCAGCACGATTCATTAAGCTGCACACAAGAGAATGAAATATATTGTGATAAAAACAATATATAGTATTGGTGTGAAATGTATTGTAATCAACTCAGGAAAATGGAATAGGAAGTGAATCTCAGTCTTACAGGAGTTGTTTGCAGAATGGTTGTAAATGTGAATATATGATCTTGAAGGATAAACCTGGTTTCTTTGAAAAACAAACTTTAAATTGTGCTTCTCATCAATTCAGCATCTTGATGGATTTTTGTTCTGATACTCAGCATAACATCTCAACTGAGCTGTAACAGAATCTGCATTTTACGCAATGCCACTGACTGCTCTAAGCACTAAATGCTGCCTTGTTGGAGGTTGAGGCCCTGTCTGGTTTTGTTGCTTGAGATGGACATTGAAGATTGCATGGTCTCTATCAGAAGAGAAAAATATTATTCTGGTCTGGCTACAGGCATTTAAAAAAAATGCTGGATTGAGTTTACAGGCATCTCTTGCCAGGTTAGGGTGGTTTAGGCTAGGGGTTTCACCAAGGCTCCCATCAACATTGCTTGAAAATTGGTTGATTGAAAGCAAATGTGTGTGTGTGAAAGGACCAACCCCCTCAGGGATGGAGAAATCCATTGCTTTAGGGCTTTTAACTTACAATCGGATAGCCCAATTGGAGATCACAGTAAAAAAAAATCAAACCTTAATGTCTCTCACTATCTACCCAGCCTGGCAAGTAGACAAGATTTTTAAAAAAATTCAACCATAATAAATCAATTTGTCATTTAGCCTCAAGTTTCCTGTATTACAACAGGAAAGGCACTTCAAAAGTATTTCATTAGCTGTAAAGCACTTTGGGATGTCCCAAGATTGTGAAAGGCACAATAGAAATGTGAGTCTTTCTTTCATTCTACAAATTTTCTTAGTGTCAATAATGAGAGAGACCTGTGTTGGTAAATGAACCAGTGTGAAATCATGGAAAGTTAAATAACTGATTGATGCTAAGTATGGACATTATATAGCCACTTTGGATAGGTGCTGGGGTACTGTTGACTCTCAGCAAAAAAAAAATTAGCACCTTTACTAAGGAAAGTGCTCGTGAGTCACCCGGAACATTTAGAGGACCGAATATTTTATGGCGGTGTTCAGGTGTCAAGAAGTGCATCACATCATTAATATACTAAAATTAGCTCCCATAATAGGAGAAAGATTTAAATTTAACCTTTGTTGTCTGGCTTTCCCATGGCTTAGGGAGACAGAGGCAGGAAATGTCAGTTCAAGAAGTCAAGTGCCTTTTACAGCACCACTTATGGGCGAGGATTGGAGAGCTCTCCCAAGCCCCTCAAAGCAGCTTTCTGCTGATAAGCTACATCATATCCTCCTTCCGCAATGGCCTTTCTCTCCCTTTCACCAGGATCCCTTACTCCCTCTCACCTCCCGATTGCTGGTTATGGTCGCAAAGGGTCCCTGCAGTCTCCTCCTGCCAGTTTTCCAATCTGACAGCCAGCGAGCCTGTCAAATTATGATGAGGGCCTGATGTTACATTTAGCCTCCATGTCCTTGACTGCGACAATTCTTCCTCTGCCTTCCACACCCGCCCAGTAAATATTGGGGTCAATATTTCAATAAGCGAATAGTCAATCTAAGGTACAGACTCCCTTGAAGTATGGTGGAAGCAGCTAATATTTACCCATTCAAATGCAAATTAGATTCCCTTTAGAAAGTAGTATATAGTAGAGTAGGAATTTGAGACATGACGTGTGGTGAGTGTGGTGTGCTCAAGGGGAACAGACTACTTTGCACCTGTGGTTTCTAAAGCCCCACCACTGGGGGAATTCCTCACCTCATGTCTGGATATGTTTAGACTCATTGCTGGAAATTGATAGCTGTGATTAGTCAACAACTCCATTATCATTATATCATTTGACTATCAGGATGGTAGAATCTAGAGCAAAAAGCTGTTTCGTGAGCATGCGTTGTAATATTTGTAATAGAGAAGGCTGAAGATAAGTGAAACAGAGAATTGATGTGGTGAGTGACAGAAAGCTGAGGGTGGAATATCTAAACAGAATGACGATGTTCAGTGAAGCAGTAACCTAGTCAGTGCTTGGTCTCCACAAAAATAGAGAAATGTTGTTTCCCAACCTGTAGATGTTGCCTGATCTGCTGAGCGTTTCCAACATTTTGTTTGCTTTTAACAGAGGTTGATGACAGTGGGACTGGTTGAGCAGCTGAGAACAGAGAAGAGCCACTACTGGGGGTAAACAATCAAACGATGATTATATCTAAAAACATTAATGAGGTTGTAGTTGTGTACAAAGACTTCATAAATTTTATCTTTTCACTGTAATAGTTAATGAGGATCTTATTGAAATTTATAATGAGACTGAATGGTGAAAGATAGCCTCCAGAGGTTAACAAGTTGGTAGGTATAGGACAGTAATTTTATTGAAAGAACAAAGACATGGTACTATTTCTTATGGAGAACCTGGAATTAATTACAAGGAGCTATTGAGGCTGAATCACTATTATTTAAAAATGAATTGGTAAGTATATGGAAAGAAAGGACATAAAAGATTATGGGGAAAAAGTAGGGAAATGAGATTCAGTTGATAACTCCAGTTAAAGAACTAGGACAAGCAAAGGCTTGATGGGCTGAATGGCTTCACTCTGTGCTATAATTTTTCATTGGTGTAAGTTGGAAGGTAAATGTGATTTAGAGTAGTGAAGCCAGGTTACATTTAAATGAGCATCTTGACTGAAATCAAGCTTTGATACTGATCAGAAAAGTGAAGTGGAATGATTGTTCTCTGTTCCTGCTTACTGTGGTCCAAGTACGGAGGGCACTAAAGTAAGTTAAAGCACTTCAATTAAATTCTAAGAGCTGTGCTGAAAAAAATACATGTCACTTTGCAGTATTGCAAAACTCAATTATCCTATGTTCTGCTTTGTTTATGTGAGATATTGCAATGTTTAAATGTAGAAAGTGAAATTTGTAGTTGAGAAATATTTCAGAACGTTAGGTTTCTAAGTCTAATTTTTGTTCATAGATTCAGAGTGTTGCACCTTGTTTCTAATGAGCTTCTGCTCACACATGACAACAAGTCAACAAGTTCAAGTAAGGTTTAACACAATGTGCAATCCTTTCCTTTGATGCATCAAGCTTAATGTTCAGCTGGATTGCAAATATTTCAAAATTTCCTACAACTCTGTCTGAAGCACAATTTATGACTACAAAGGGTGGGAATATACGGTCCATGAGTAATGATTTTTCTAGAGATAATCCTGAGTTTATCTCAGAACGGTTACAGCACAGAAAGGAGGCCATCATTTGACCGATCATGACTGCGCTGGTTTTCTGCAAGATCAACTCAGCTAGTCCCGCCCTTCCCCCGTACATTTTCCCACTACAGGAGCTTGTCCAATTCCCTTTTGAAAGTCCCAATTGAATCTGCCTCCACTATACTCTCACAAATGCATTCCAGATTCTGACCACTCGCTGTGTAATAACACTTTCCCTCATGTCGCCGTTGGTTCTTTTGCCAACCAATTAAGTCAGCGTCCTCTGTTTCTCTTCTCTTAAACCAGGAGCACTGAGGCCAATTGCAGCATTCCCTGCTGTTGTACTAGCTTAGATAGTTAGCTCAGCATAGGGCGTGCATCAAATTTGAGGTCTCCATGGCTCAGAAGCACATTGTTTTCACTAGCTGTGCTACTGGTGACTCATATTCCAGGCTTTTAAAATGTGATATTGTCAGTGTGATGCATATATAAACTCTCTTTGTAAGGTAACCAGTAAAACCCTTTTATCAAAATTAAAATAAATCCCAAATCACAAGCAATTACTTCACAATAAGCTAGAGTAGATTGTCTCTTCACTTAGTGATTGCAGGCTTTGTTTAAACGTCCAAAAAAGGAAATGAACAGATGCTTGTTTTAACAGGATGAAGGAGAAATAAGATCTTGGTTTAAAAACATCAATAACATAAAAGTCTATGTGAGTGTTGAATAGAATGAAACAATGATGATTGGCACTGCTTTTTCACACATTTACCTTACGAGCTTGCTGTGGGTTAGATAGATGATGGGATCTATCGTAAGTTGTGCTGAGAAAATTGCAGTGTGATCCATAATATATTACGTCTTACAATAAGTGAAACGGAGATAAACTGCAAATGCAATATGGACTTTTTTCCACATAGGGAATGAGCAGAGAGTCTGTATTGTAGCTACCGACTATATATTTTTGAGCTGAATATTAAAAAAAAGCATTGCCACAGGCAGACAGAATCACTTGCAGGGATTGTCAAAACAATTTTGTATCAACAACTCACAAGTGGTGGTGGTAAACAGCTCAATTGGTACGATCTCTGACACAACAAACAAACAACCATTTTGTCTCAAAATCAATGCTGTATTTGTCTCATTGATCTACAGGAATCAAGTCTGTTTAAAATACAGAAACCAAAGTACAGAGCAGAAAGGAGGAAATGGCAGCTGATGTATGAAGTAACTACAGAGTAAAAGCCCAGATATATAAACACAGATGCTGCTTTTTGTCCAGCAAGTAAAACATGGCAAAATTTACATATGACCAAGAAATAAAGAGTCATGCAGAGTAGTTCAGCCAGAACCACACTGCAAGAAACATCTGTTTAAGGACTTAATTGCTAACAGTATTTTATCAGAAATGTTACCATGAGATTTTTGATCCTAAAATACTACTTTGTCTTGTATACAGATTCCATAAAAACACTGCACAATTACACAAGGTCCATACTGAATGTCCTTGCCAGCCACTAAGAATTTCTGCCCAATACAATGTTTGTCATTATTGTCTGTGTTGTGGATTGAGAAATAAAACCTCTCTCTGAACTGGTGCCTCATTGGTCCAACAGTTTTCTTCTCTCCCTCTCTCTTGTGAATGCAGTTTGTTCCGTGTCTGCTAAATGGATTTGCATTTTGTCCCCCCTGTTGCACGCAGTAGTGTTCCCCCACTGTGTGTTGCCATTAGCTTGGATGCACAGCCTTTGTGAAAGACCTGCCTGCGGTTCTTGCATAGTTGAATTGAATATGCTTCTCTGAAACTGAGCTTCAAGCACACTTCCACGTGACACTATAGGAATAACTGTGCTACAAATATCCAGTGAGCTGTTCTGGTTTCAGAAACCCTTTATAAAGGCTACCTAAGTAAAGAATTTAATTAGCATGTTCTGAGTATTAACAGAGTATTTACATTTGTACAGGAACCACAGGGACCTCTTCTGCATATCTTGTAATCGTTAATAAGGCAAAACAAATTCAGATTTGTACATTTCTCAGAGTACACAGACATTTTTGGGAACCAAATAAAGGAAAGTCATTTTTTGGCCTCAATATGAAACCTCACAGTGGATTCATTGTAAATTGGTATCGTGATAAATAATACCAATAGCAAACCCTGGGTATTATTAAAATAGTTTGAGGCCTGTAACTGCTGGAAACAGAACATAAAACTTAAAAGCAAACAAATTAAAGTGAAACAAAAAAATTACAAATTCATACAAATTAGATTTCAAATATTGGAAAAATGTACAAACATGATTTCAGAATTCTCTGCACAAAGAAATCTAGAGATTTATAATTGATAATATATTAATTCCAATTATAAGCAATCTTCTGGTATCAAAGTTCAGACTTTTTTAACCCTCCCAACTGTGCTTCAATTCTATAAATTTACAGCGTTCTCTTCTTGTTGCAGTGCATTATTTAAATCAAAGGATCTCGTACACAGGACAGCTCTCACCAGGTCCAAGAACTACCTTGCCTCAACTTCTTTGGGATTACGAGAAGGGGAGTAGTCCCGGGACTCTGAGTTAGTGAGTGGGGTAGTCCTCCGGGGAGACACAGACCGTGCACTGCCTGCTGGTACCAGAGGAGGTGGGGCACTCAACGCTGCAGTTGGTGGGGTCCTGTTCAAAATACCATTGTGATTGGCAGTGGATGGACTTAGCCTCGGATAGTGCATTCCGCTTAAATGAGGCATAAAGGATGGCACATGTGCCAAGTGACTGTCCATGGCTGATGTATGCAAGGCATGCAACCTGGCACGGTCAAACTCTTCCCGTAGGTGCAAGCGTTCTCTTTCATCTGTTTGCCGTAAGCGCTCCTGCTCACGCCTGACCTCCAGGACGTGCTCATGGTTGTAGTCGTGAGGCTCCCTGTCTCTGTACGACCGATCGTGCTCATAGAAACCAGCTGGCGTTGGGAACCTGTGCATGGAATCTGTGCGTAGGGGGAACTCCATCCTCCGGTGCAAGTCAAAACTCCGGTATGCATCTCGTAAAGGATCCCGGACAGGATCCCAAGAAAACCCGGGGTGGGGTAGTCGCTCTCTTCCCGCCAGCGTGTTCATACCTATGAAAGGTGTCACCATCCGAGCACGGTCAAGCACATTCATGTTGTTCATCTGGTGGATGCTGCTCATTGTAATAGGCATAGGGCCCACAGAATGACCCAGTGGAAGTCCGTGTATAGATGTGTGGTGAGGTGGCTCATTGCTCCTGGGATGCTGCGATGAGTCTGAACCTATCACCATCACCTCATTATCCTCCTTTCTCTCTTCCTTAATCTTTACGTCGTTTTTTATTTTCTGAAGGTCGCAGGAGGGCTCTGACTTCCTTTCACTGTCTTTGCTCACCGAATTGCTGAGCTTCATGCTTTCACTCAGCACAGCTCTACTGTACGGAGAACTGGGTCTCACAACTGGCTTTGAATTGTCTTCTGGGAGCCGCCTCTCATGGCTCTGCCCTTCCTTTATTGGTGACCGGTTCTCCTTGATTTTATGCTCAATGCCAGGTAACTCCCTCATTGGGTCCGTGTGCTCTCTCTCCAGCTCCTTTGTCCGATCTCGCTCAGTGCTGCTGTGATGTCTGTTTGGATCATTAGTGCTACGGCTGTTGCTATGGATGAGATTGTTAATTTGGTGGTTGACTGGAGCAGATGCTGGTGACGATCGGTTGGAGTGCCTGTTTTTCTCCATTCCGTCCCTAGAAAAACATGTCAATTATTTTAATCTGCGTGGTACTGCAAACAAATATATCTGGCGATTTGGTTTTTCAAATCTAGTTAAGAGTTTGGAAATTATGCAAGGTTTTTAGGCAAGTAACCTTTCATATAAAATGCTGGAAATATCTAGGAGCTCAGTCAGCATCTTAAAGGGAAACACTGGGTGCAATCCTCTCAGAATGTTAACCTGTCCTTTCTTTTTACAGATGCTGATGGACAGCTGCATATCCAACAATGAAGCTTTTCTTCTTACAACTATGCAAGGCCTAAAACTCTCAAATTGCCAATCATTTGCTAGATTTCATCATATGAAAAGATATAACAGTATCATTTAAAGTCAGAAATAAACACAAAGACAAAGAATCCGTTGGGATAAGAGGTTGTGAAGAGGAGCATTTCTCATGTAGTGAATTATAAGCAGATTCAACAGTAACCTGCCAAAGGAATTGGAAAAAGAAAAAATGCAAGGACATGGGGAAAGAGATGTGGGACTAATTGGATAGCTCTTTCAAAGAGCCGGTAGAGGCGTGATGGGCTGAACAGCCTCCTTCAGTGCTGTAAGATTCTATGATGTTAACAATGAATATCCTGGAGCTCGGATTCTCAAACACCTAAACATTTTATGAGGCATTATTCTAGAACTGATTTTGTAATTGATTCTTTTATGATTTGCATTTCTTATCTTATTTGTAAAATAAACTTACAAATGAAGAAATTATTTCTGTGCTGTTAACACTCTCTTCCACGTTACAAATAAATGTTGGCACTGACCTTACACAAGCTGGGATCATGCCTACAACTGTCTTGCTGAGATATACAGGGTCATGGAGAGAATATCCCATTAGCACAAGTGTCCAAGCTAGGATGGGCACATCACACATCCTGGAAACTCCAGCTCATGACTGTTTAGTTCTGCACTTCAATATGGGGTCAACCTCTGCCCTTTTTACTCGGTCTTACTGCTATCAGAGATGAGGGATGCCCCATTGCTGGGAGTCCATGCCCCCATTGTGTCACTGGCCTTGAAGGTCAGGCTCTGCCCTTTATGACGCCAATGAGGGCTCCCAGCATAGGTTGGGGCCTCGTGCATTGGACCTAATTCTAGACTATTCTGGTGAGAAGGCAGGAGTCTGTCAGACTGATCAAATAAACTCAGGACTGCATGACCATGTAACGAAATGTTTGGATAGTCTAGTCCTAATAGCTGAGCACTGGGAACCAAGTTTCAGTTCGTGCTTTATGTTGAGTTCCATCATCACCAACAATTGGCCCTAATGTTAAGCCAGCGAAGAGAGGGAGCAAGTTCGTCATTAGGGTTTGCTGACCCCCATCCAATAATTTCAGTCGCTAGTGGACGGACTGAATACTGCCCAAAGATTGGAACAAGCTGATCCCCATGGTTAAATTCCTTGCCACAAGTTCCTGTTCACACATTGTGGCACTTGGGCAAGTGCTGGTGGGAACCCAATGTCTTTGGAACCATCCTGAGAGATTGAGTCAGCAGAGGAGGAAGGTGCAATGCAGGATCAAGAGGATTTAATTTTTCAATACATGAAAGAGAACAGATGTCCACACCTATAGAAAATTCCTATTAAACAGGAGAATGTTTAGTACGTTTAGTTAAGCAGGTACCTTTCTTTCTCTCTGTCATTTTTAAGTGAAGATTCTCTTTTCTCCAAATCTCGATCTCTGTCGTGATTAGTTACTGAGGAGCTTCGTTCAGGCTCCCCTGGTTTTGGCCATTGTGGTGGGGTTGGAAATGAAGGTGGAGTTCGATGGAGGCGGTTCCATGGTTCATGAGCATTGTTGAGGCTCTGCATACCTGGACCTTCTTTGTGACCAAACATGCTGTTGGAAGCTAAGAAAGTGGAATATGGAGGAAAACACACAGATTGAGTAGTTGGAAGACCTTTTGAAAATCTCATGAAGCACAAGTCAAAATGTTACATCGTAAAGAAAGAAAGAAAAGCACTCTGGGAACTGGGCTTGAAGTTTAGCCTCAGTCAGCACTCATAGTCAAGTCATCCACAGATGTTCAGTTACTCATTTGAGAAAGGTTCATCAGATGAGGCATGAAGACAAGGCACCTAGTCTTGATAGCAGATACTCCACATCACCGCAACTGCCACCACACAGCAACATCGGTGGAGGCGTGCACTTATGCAGCCCGAAAGACTGAGTTACAGTCAGAATCTGACAACTATAAAAACTCAGTCTGACGCCTGCAGTGTTGGTTGACAAAGAATGTTCGCGCCCATGGGGCAGCTGCTATGTGATCTGCACTATAGCGACAGTTGCCAGATTTAGATGGCAGGATTAGCAACGCAATATTATCACATCATGAACTGCATCCTTCAGTTTTTTTTTTAAAAAAACTTGGCAAAGCCTGAGCCAAGACATGTTCAGATGGCAATGGCCCATTGAAATAACTTCACTTGTGCATGAAGAAAACGCATTGGCAAACAGCCAAAGCCAGTCAAAACAAGCAACTGTGCTCCTGCCTAAATAAATACATTATCTTAAGGAACTGTTTTGACAATACAAAGAATAATGGTACTTTAGATTTACAATACAAACATGTACTAACCAAGTGCTGGATTGCCTAACCCTCCAAAGGCACTAGTGCTGAGGTTTCCAAGGCCACCGTAGGTGTTTGATCGACTGAATGGATCTGAAAAAAAATGGATTTAGAAGACAGTCAGCCACTTTTCTAGAAAAGTCCATCTTTGAGCTCTGAGAACACACATTTCATTTTGCAGACTGAATCTAGGTGGGATTTACCTAGAGCTGGTGCTGACCTTTGTGCATCAAGGTTCGATGCAGAAACAGCTCACTTTAAAACATGGCAGCATCTTGTTACCTCTCCTAATGCTCAAAACTACTAAGTCAGCTGTCTAATAAAACTTGTCTCAATGAACACAATCCTTTCAAAAGCTGGTCAAAAAGAATATTTTTTAAGTAACCTATAAACAAAGTCCAAAGATGAGAGAAGATTTGTTTTCGTTCTGCACCTGTTCACTTATCCAAATACAGCAACTGAAAATATCCAGACTATAAGCTGGTTTTCAGACCCTAGAGTTAGATTTTCCATCCAATGACAATGCAAGAGGAGAACACTGAGCCCTTATGATTTCATGCTCAGTTTGTCTCTCATGGGTTTCTTATTCTCACAGGATTGAGAGAATGCTCCTTGTGTCTAACTTCCATTTTAATCTCTGACATTAAAGGGGTAATTGTAACCTAACTCGCCACACGGGAAACCTATTAGATTTAATGTTCCAAGAGCTTGTATTTCTCTCCATTTACCCACAGCAATTGAAAATTAATTGATGTGTATTATAACTGCCATTCACATTAAAACTACAGCTGCCTATATTTCTCCCGTACAGTAAATGTTGTTTCAGATGAAGGGGCCATCACCACGTCCACCTTGAAGATATTGATAATCGTCACACTGGAAAATTGTTGTGTGAGCCTGTGGTAGATACTTCGCAGCCACCACTCCCTGCTTCCAAAAGTAAAGCGCTCAAAATGGATGGCCTGACAATAGTTTTTCCACAAGCCAGTTTCTTCAGCTCGTTCTTATCTCTTAATGAGAACAAACATAAGGGCACGACATCCTTTATATATAAAATATGCTGACACAAACTACAAACTAAGCTTTTGCAAAGCTTGACATATTTGCTACTTTATTTCTACATAACCTTATATTGAAGAAGTTAAAATTATTAAATAATTTAGAAAAAAGGCAGCTGCAAGATATACAATCCTTTACCCATCTCGAGACATTATTGAGTGAAAATATTAGACTGGCTTCAGTCGCAAGGGTAATTAGAGAGCTTTGGCTAACTTCAAGTTACCAAAATCTAACATGGAACAATAATTTTCTTAAGCATGTCATTAACTAGTGTGTTTCTCATTTCCTCTCAATCTGCAATGCATTCCAATAGTTGTGTTTAGGTAAGGTTTAAATTTCACATGAACTTAACATATTCGTACAGACAAGTGTATAAAAAGGGCAGGAAAAGACCATCAGGCTCATCTCGACAGGGTGCAAATTCTTAGACTTATGTTTCATTCCTAACCAATCTACCTCCAGAGAGCAGAAAAAAACAGCAAAAGAAACCTATGGTCAGTTCAGGAAAATCTCTGGGAAATTTCTCTGTTGTGTGCACGCTTCATATTACGTGCAGGTTAGGCAAATTAAAAAAATGCAATGCTATGAATGTGGTGGAACCTTCTAGACAGCTGCTTGGGAATTACGATGTGCAAACATGAATTAATATGTGACTATTAGTTTTTGTATGGTTAGTAAGGCAAATGGCACAGACTGGCATGGTGGAAGGTAAAGGGGTATGGCAGATTTGCACTTCTGCATGCACTTTAACAAAATGAAGCATTTTTAGAATAGCTGCACAATAACTCGCAGAATTGTAGTGCAGAGGTGTAGGTTTGCATCTGTAATTTGCAATGCTTGCCACTTCCTTATTCAGTGAAAAACTGCAGCAGTGTCACTGGTGCAGCCTCACCATCTCCTAATAGATGATAACAAATCTACAGAACATATTGTTTCTGTGCTCTCCTGCAGGCAAACACTCTGCACCATCAATTGGGTAGGGGCCAGATAATGAAGAGGTTTTGTTAAATGGTGTTCAGTCTAAAAGTTTTTCCTAAGAGAAGCAGGCATACCCATCTCACTGATAAGTAAATACATGCACCCTTAAAAGAATTTTTAAAACACACTCTATGTGCAATACTTTCATATTATGAGCGCTACATAATGTTATTCTGGGAGGGGGTTGGGGGTGGAAATCTGTGATTACTAATGCATCTGAAAAGGGATCCTTCAACCAAAAGAGTTTGAAGAACCACAGACCTATCCTACCTAATGTTTGTAAACAGCTTATTTAGGCAGTGTGGTCACATTCAGGGACCTACAAAGATACACTCACTTGGATACGGAAATATGGCCAAATGTGCAACCCCCTGTGAAGTAAAACCCGCAAGCACCCTGACTTGCCCATATCTTCTAATATTTTTCAGAACAAGTCTCTGAAGACTTGTGTTCCAGAATCATCTCCAACCCTAGTCAAGCTGCTCCAATACAGCTACAATATTGGCATCTATCCAAATTGCCCAGATATATCCTGTTCACCAATAACAGGACAAATCCAATCTGGCCAATTACCGCCCCATAAATCTATTTCCGATCATCAGTAAAGTGTTAGAAAGTGCCAGTGACAGTGCTATCAAGTGGCACTTACTCAGCAATAACCTGCTCACTGATGTTGGGTCTGGATTCTGCCAAGTCCATTCAGCTCCTGACCTCATTACAGCCTTGATCCAAACATGGATAAAAGAGATGAACTCCAGAGGTGAGGTAAGACAAGCATAGCGTTAAGGAACCCCAGCAAGGTTAAGTCAATAGGAATCAGGGGGAAAACTTGCCACAGGTTGGAGTCATACTGAGCTCAAGGAAGATGTTGTGGCTGTTGGAGGCCAATCATCTCAGCTTCAAGACATTGCTTCAGCAGTTCCTCAGGGTAGTGTCCTAGGCCCAAACATCTTCAGGTGCTTCATCAATGGCCCTCCCTCCATCATAAGGTCAGAAGTTATGGATGTTGGCTAAGCCTCTTTCTTCAAAAACCATTTGTGTGTTGCTTGGTGAAAATAGTGGGATCATTTTACATCCGGGATGTGTGAAAAGAAATCTGCTATTGCTGTGGCCTGCAAGAAGTGTTCAAACCAGTAGCTACAAATTGGGCAGGAGAAAAACAGCTCCCTCTTTAATTGGCAAAGTTGGTGGGAATGAATAGCTGAGCCTTCCTTACATCCAGCCGGGGAGTGGCAAGACTTCAGTCTCACTCTTTGAAAAGAAATTCTTGGTTTCAATGAAAAGGTGGCTATTTCACAGATGAGGACTGAGGAATAGCTCCATCATTGCAACCCAATGACACTGAATGCAAGGGATTTTTTTGTCAAAATGGCATACTTCTTTCGTTTAAGTCTTTGATCTCTAAGAGACATGTTCTGATCAGGCTCCAGTTTGGTTCCCCAGTCTTTCATTGAACTATATTCTCTTGTGAGTTTACCAATAAAAGTGTACTCATTTCAATTCAGCAGTCAACCTCAAGGTCACAGCACTTCAACTCACTTTCAAAGTGCTGTTACTCATACATGGGGTAGAATTTTACCGTCGGCGAGCTGGGCCTGCTCGTTGACACGTAAAATGACACGGGATGATGTCAGGCAGAACCCCCGACGTCACCCCGCCCCATTTAAATTTTCAGGAAGGTGGGGGGCGCAGCAAAATCAGCTGAGGGCCCGCCAACCTGTCAATGGCCACTTGAGACCATTGACAGGATCAATTAACCAGTTAAAGGACCTGCCCGTCGAACCTTAAGGTTGGCAGGTCAGCCAGGAGCCCCGGCAGCAACTAGAAAAAACATGAAACCTCATCCAGCGGTGGGATGAGGTTTCATGTAAGGTTTTAAAAATTGTAATAAAGTTGTTCTGTAAATTATGAACATGTCCCAACTCATGTGACATTGTCACATGAGGGGACATGTAAGGGATTTTTCTTCTCTCTATTTTTAATAGTCGAGGTGATCACCCTGAGGCTGCAATTAGCCTCAGGGAGATGTGGGCTCTTTCCTGTGCATGTGCGAAAGAGCACACTCTTGATTTTAGGGATTCCTGCCCGCCCGCACAGGGAGTGCATAGCGCTGGTGGTGACCGGCTCCGCACCCGCCCGTGATTGGGTCAGGCCCGCCCGCCAAATGGAAAAATCTGCCCATGGAGTGCTCCCACTTATAGGGAAGACTCTTCTGAGACCCGTGGAGTTGGGACCTGGAGGACAATAGGAAATGTTGATGTTGGGTCAGCAGTATGGTCTGTTCTCACCTCTGGGCAAACTCACCACAGTTCAGTGGGTGAGCAATGGCATCAGTGGGTAGTGAATAATTAGCAATCATGAGGATAATTAGGGAGACAGGGATAATTCTGCCGGGAACAGCCTCCAGCTGCTCAGTGAAGGTTGCTTCCTGGAGATAGGTTGGGCAGCCATCGGAGTCAGAAGCTTTGAGCTCCAATGGCTGCACCGCAGCAGGATAGACCACACCTGTGGCCCAAATGAGTCCATTGGAAGGACTCCCCCTCTGCTCCAAGGGGCCTACTACTTCAACCCTCATCATTTTTAGTTTTGTTTCATGCCTTCACATTGAGGTATCCTTGTGCTTTCCTTTCTGTCTGAGCAGTGCCAACCTATCCAGGCCTGTGGTCTTCCAAAGGTTTGCTGATTGGGCAGGCAGCCAGCAATCTCACAAACCCACCTACCATCCTTAATTGACAATGTTCCTGAAGGTGGTCTCTTAATTGGCAGGCAGGTGGGACTCTCAGACCATTGGAGATGGAACTGCATTTGTCCCTTACGAAAGAATATTTTCAAAGGCAGCCTGTGTTTACTCTCACGTATTTATTCTCATTGCACTAATATAGATGCTCCCACTCAATCATTTTCATTCACATACATGCAGGTATCTGTCACAATGCTGTCATACAATCACTTGTACACACATGCTCATGTGTTTTTATACGTAAACTGGATTTGGACCATTACTTGCATTGACTGCTCCTTTCCAGGTCCAGAAATCTTCCTTTTCTCAATTCCTCCCTGGCAAGGCCAGCATTTATTACTTGATGCCAATGAATGGAGTTTCACGGACAAACCTCGTTAGTCTCTTGGTTCAATTTAATAGAGGTGGCTCACTGCAATCTGCAGTCAGCCTGGATTTGGCTCAAACAGATCTCTGTCAGAGCCAGAAATAGGTCATTAAACAATTATATTTGCAAATATTTTCATGGCATCAATAAAAAAAAAGACTCTGCTCTCAGTTTAAGTTGCAACAATGTCCAAGACCTTTGCAGTTGTGAAACAAACCTACTCCTTCAACTAAAACTATGAGCAATTTTCTTTTAACATGGAGGAAAAGGCCAGCCAAGGCAAGATTCTGCTTAGTCACTTCCTTCGGGTTTCAGTGCTGCTGATGCAGGATCTTCCATTGTTGCCAAATAAGCCCAATCTTTTCACTGAAACAGCACACAGCACCACAATTGTTTTAAGATCCAAGACGCAGATCAGGCCGGTTTCAAAAGACTGGCCGGCACCTTTTAATTTGATGTTGAAATGTTGGTTGGGCAGTTGTTACACTGAGTGGAGCCCCTGTTAATAAAGCCAGGGAGCAGCATTGGCATTGCATGATGCAGTGACTGGCCTGGTGATGTATCCTGTGGGCTGCAGCAGGAACTGTGAAATTACTATCTCCAGAAAGAAAAGCAGCTGAGGGAACAGTTAAGTAAAAGAAAAGCTGATCATAACTGGATTTAGCTGTGGCTGGATGCAACATGAGCAATTGTTGTGTCAAAGGCCCAGTAAGGTATAAGGTTGCGCAACTGCACATCCGCCACCCAACCCCCATAGTTCTCACCTGCCAGGTGACCAGTGGGTAAATAGCTGCTGTGGTGATGAGGTGGAGGTCCAAAGGTGGTTGCAGCCGGATGTGCATTGCCTACAAGGAAAGGACGAAAATAAAGAGCTCGGTTAAATGAAGGATAAAAGAGTCAAGAAAAAATGAAAGCAACAATCCATCAATACTGTTAACAAGTCATCAGAGAATAGAGATACATAGGGTCATTTCCGTGAACACGTACATACAGTTCAAATTATTACTATATCATCAACCCAGGTGGCAGCTTTCTGTTGAAATGGAAATCCATGGAAACAGATCTACTACTCTACTTCCAAATGACTAATGGAGACTGTCATTTTCCAATCCACCAAGATTTCAGGGCACATCTAACAGATGAGAAGTCCAGTGACAGGTTTTAAATGAGATCACTTACAAACTTTTGTAATGCACAGGACAGCAGCCAGGCGATAATGAAGATCCACCTGAGGAACTAAGGGAAACGTTGCAAAGCGGCACAATGTTATCGAACATAGTGTTACCCAAGCAGCCAGCCATCTGTCTTGTGGACAGTTAGTCAAAGTTAACATGTACACCTACCACAGTACCAAAAATATCAGCACATGTACAGTGCCTGAAAGGAGTGAGGTGCTGTTCAGCGTGCCAGTAGCAGTGGGATGAAAGCAATACACATCAATGGTATTTTCATCTGATGGCAATTTTGCTAATGCTTTGAGTTGCTGCATTTTATTGACTTTCAAGAATTCCTCATCTGATATCCAGTGACCTGCATTTATGTTGTGGCTTCAGCGTAGTAAATATCTCTAGACACTTGCAGCTGGCAAACAGTAATGGAAGCTTTAGGAGAGATTGAAAGCAGTGATAAGTAGCAAAATGGAGGGGGTTAGGAAGCTCAGGAGAGTAGGGCTGAAATTGCAGAAGGCTCAGTTCACAGGTGGTTGTGGAGAGGGGTTGGGATGCACATGTGGTCAGAGTCCAAAGGAGATTATAGAGGTAGGGGTGGGGCAAGGGTATTGAGGAAGAGGATTTTGGATTTTGTGTGTGTGTTTGTGGGTGGTTTTGGCGGGGGGGGGGGGGGGGGGGGGGGGGGGGGGGGGGGGTGTGGTGCAAACTGATAGGCAAGCAGAATCTAGTGCAGTTGCTTTCTGGTTGAGTTTGCAATCTATATAGGGTGGCAGCCATCAAAATCCAAGCTATACCACTGGAGTAAGGCCAACTCATTATTTTAAGTTGACATCAGCTTTATTCTAGACACTCTATTTGAATATTTATTTTAACAATTTAATTCAGACCCAGGTGTAATTAATATATACTGTATAATTCCATTAATAAGATTAGAAAAAGATGAGGAATTTTAGATTGCATTCTCCCTTAACAAGTGGCTGCACCAAGAGATAATGAAGATGATTACAAGTATGGCTGGTGTGAATTAGAGCATCAAACGCAGGTGGAACCTGAACCCAGGACCATAGCGGTGTTGTGGTAGCCTCAAACACCAAGTAAACTCCACAGGCTGAAACATTTAGATGACATTTTACAATCAGTCTTCCGTAAAAGTTATTGATCTCAGCTTCGTGGTCAGGCAATAAACTCAGCAGGTGCTTTACTAATGGGAGGAATGAAAAATCTAAAGACCTTCTTTCTCAGGTTGCAATTCACTGCTCGTCTAGTCTGGCACTGGCAGAAGTGACGAAGAGTATTGCACTAATCCATTGTCTTGGGTCCCAGGATGCACAATCTGGGAATCCATCAGTATGTGAAAAAACTCAAAATACAATAAAAGCTGTTCCGCCATTCAACGATATCATGGTTGATCTTTTACCTGAACTCCACCTTCCAGTAATTTTATATCCTTTAATTCCCTTAGTAACCCAAAATCTATTGATCTCTAACTTGAATATACACAGCGATTGAGCATCCATTGCTCTCTTGTGTACAGAATTCCAAAGATTCAAACTCTTTAAGCAAAGAATTTTCATCTCAGCTCAAAATGTCTGATCCCCTATCTTTAGACTGTAACCCCATGTTCTAGATTCCCCAGCCAGGGGAAACATTTTCTCAGCATCTACCCTATCAAGTCCCTTAAGAATTTTATATGTTTCAATTAGATCACCTTTCATTCTTCTAAACTTTAGGAAGTTTAGGCCTAAATGAAATATAAACAAAGAAAAGAGGAAATATTCCATATCATCAGCTGACAAACCTGTGGTTGAGAAGAGGGGCCTGGCAAGGTCATGTGGATATGAGAATCCTGGGAACATTCCTGGTGCAGGTGGCCGACTAAACAGGTCTAGTTTTCCCCCTATTTCGAGTTTGTGATGGTCCAACGGCATTTGTTGCTTTAAAGTAAAACAAACATCTTCAATACCATGCATTAGAGTAACAAAGCGCCGAAAGGAACAATTATTACACAATCAAGACTGGCTCATGGTGCTCTGTTTGAGCTGTTAAAATGGAGGGATATGGGCTGGAAAATTCCTCAAGGATCCTCCTGGTCGATCACATAAATTTGGTGCATACAGCATTCCTGCTGATCATCAGTTAACTGAGAGAACCTCTAAGAAAGGGTAATCCTGGCAAATAATTCTGGACAGAATAGCTCAAAAGCAACAGTCGCTCAGTAGTTTTTGGAGGGGTGGGGTGGGATAGTGTTTAGAATAAACTGGTACATACATTAGCAAAATTTTCACTACTTTAACACATCTGGCAGCTTTTAATATTATTTAATACATCTTCACATACACTGATGGCTAACAAGTATATATGGAAAGGAGAGAGTACAAAATTTGCCATTCTTGGGATTGTGAAGGCTTGTCTTTTCAATACCTTTAATTTTTGCTGATGATGGTAGATTTGCCAGGCAATCTGCACATGAACAGCACACCATTTCCCAGGTTTCTGTAAGACACAAAGACACAACACACCTTAGCAGACACGTTTCAACTGGCAGTAACGAAAACATGCAAATTCATTGGCTTACTGAAATAAAATGCAAAGCACCACATAAAATAGCAAGCAAAAAAAAAACCTTTAAATGGACTGTAGCCAAATATATATGTTGTGAAGCTTAAAGCAAATGTTTGATAGGTGAGCTGAGAGAGCATGAATGAAGAAATGCTTTTCAATTATACGGCAAGAGCTGCCAGTAAGTAGACAAATATACACTAGAACAAGGACATGTAATCCTGAGACAGAATGCGCCTTGTACATTAGATTTGGATTGGGTTAGTGTTCCCATATTCTGGAATGGAATGTCAAGATGACAAATCGACGATAAAAAGGTTTTGATTTTATGAAAGCGTTACTTCTGCTTTGAAGAAACCATAACAATTTGCATTTCAGCTGAATTGGAAACCAGTGAGGTACATCCTCTGTACTTCACTTACTGTAAGAATTTAGGTGCCTTTTCTCATCGTGGAACATAAGCAAGTACCCTTCCTCAATCCAGGCAATGGAAATGTTGTTATGCAAAGGAGAGCTTAACTTTAAGAATGATAATTACTGCACCTATGGTGAGAAATCTTGTGCACATGCCACAGCTCATTCTGAGAAGAATCAGTTTGACTAGGAACTACAGCAGATACCAAAATTACCCTGTCAGGTTATGACTATATGTCATGAAACAGAGGTCCAAAAGGCAACACTAATATTAAGAATACTCCTTGTGGCTGCCTTGCAGGCATCTTCTTTGGTAACTTTCTCAAAACTAATACATATTTGGGCTACAATTCTTCTCGAATGACCCTTAACCTTTCCCAGGGTGGTAGATTATTTTTTGGGGGCAGAATGGAGGTCACTGTCTCCATATTAGTTGTCTATATTATATAATCCACTTATCCATTATTTGCTTTCTGATAAACTGACTGTTATCTGAGCACCCAGAAGGTAGAACCTTAGCTCTCCTTCATACTTGATGGCATAGAATTAAAGAATGATTATCACCTCAGCCCAATGATATTTGGATACCAGGTCTGGCATGAAATTAACATGAGGTCTGAAAACGTGTCTATCCTAGATAAGGCAGTCATGTTATTAGAGTACATAGCTGAGCTATCACTCCGACTGAGACCAAAGCTATTAATGTTACTATTTCCAGATTAACAGCGCTAACTAATGTAGGGTAATAGGCTCAATAAATCACAGACATTTGTGCAAGACTAAATACTACCCTTAAGAAGGAATCAGGCATTTTGCTCCCCTCTGCCCTACCCCAGAATATCTAGTTCACCACTTATTAGTGACAGGAACATTGGTGAGGACACATTAAGTGCCTACCCAGAAGGCAATGGATAATGTTAGACTGTTAGGAAAGCATTCAGTGTTTAGTACCATTAACAAATTCTGCATTGGTTGAAGTAATTTGAACCTGCCTGCTTACAAACACCATGATTGTGGTGGGCTCTGCCTATAGAGAATGACCAATTATTTGGTTACTAAGGAGTGAGAGTCTGCCAATCTATTATTACAATCAGCTTCCTTTTGTGGGAAGGTGGAAGGAGAAAGAGAAGAGAAAGAAATAAATGGTTCACCTCTCTCAACAATGACCCAAACATGTTCCCAAACCAGTCAGAGAAGCAGAGCACTGTGAACCAACCCTTTCTTCCCACCCTGACCCCGCAAAAAAGAAAAATAGTTGACAAGAGTATATTTTGGGAACAATGCAAGGAGTTCAGCGGTATAACCGGGCTTCCGTGACTGAATAGGGAGTAACTCGGGAGCTGGTCAAGTTTAAGAATAGAGAAGATAATGGTAGTTGTAAACGTGTGAATTCTAGGCTTCTATCATTAATTCTCTGGCAAGTAAGAGGGGAAGAGAAGATGACTTGGATCTTCAGGTAACCAAAGAGCTAGCAGGCTCATTTGGAAATGTCACAAAGAGCCTGATGTGTGTGACCACAAATATGCTTGGTGCCACCAAACTCAAGGTCTAGCTATTGAGTCCAGCGAACTTTCTGCTTCTGGCAGTGACGGACGTTATTTGAAGAACTTTTTCTGGAAATCCAAAAACAAAGAGCAGAATATTTCCAAGACAGCCTTGAACCTGGCTTCTATGAAACGGAAGCCCTAGGGAAAGATTCATCTCCAGGTGTGCTAGGTCTCGACTAATACTTTTACTCAAAGTATACTTACGCCCATTGGTTTTTGAGGTAGATTTACCCTTTTGAGTGGGAGCTGGAAGAAAACAGTAAACACAAATGAAACACTGAACTCTTCATGGATGAAACCATGTCAAAAATAGACGTCTTGATTTTTTTTTTTTAAACAAAGTGATCCACAAGTTTTTCCCTTGGCCTTCCATGGCAGACTGCAAAGATGTGTTCAGTGGGAAGATAGAAAGCCTTGCTGGAGCACATACAGATTTTTGAAGCCAGAACTTTGCGATAATTCCATTACTTGCGATCTTAAGTTGCCAGAAAGCAAAGGAACTTCAATGCGTTTCAAAGAAAAGTTGCATTCACAATGAATGTATCACTATAGGAATAAACCATTTTGATGTGTGGGTGACCACAACAAACTCTCAACCGATGTTAACAAGCAAGCAAGATCTGAAGATGGGCCCTGTACAGACCACAGAAAGGAGAGAGGACAGATTCACTAAAAGCTTCATGTAATTTTGTTGGATGTACCTATGTCACAAGCCAGATAGCAGAGAATCAGGAATCAAAGCAATTTGAGTTATTCCATAATAATTTAAAGTATAAATGCACCTGCCATGTTTATTCATTTAGAGCTTTAGGGACGGGGGCCACCACAGAATTAACTGGTCCCAAAGTACTCAATTAAGTCTCCAAAAAAATATGTATGCAAATGCATAAATCGTTACAACTGCACAACCCGCAGGAGCAAATATAGTCATTTGGTTACAGAAATCTTTAATTTTATTGAAACATTTACCAGTTTTCAAAGAACAGCAGTGTCCTTTTGCTTTACAATGTTCAGAGATGAACACATTTGTCTTTTTCGTATACTGCCTTTAGAGTAAACCGAACCAAGATGATTTGCATACTTCAGAATTTCTCCTAAGTTCATGTCTGGCCAATTAGAACTATGAAGACTGGATTCAACAATGCAAGACATCGACAAAATAAAACCAATTAAAAATCCTTCTTCCTTTGAACATTAATTTACCCTTTGCCTTCAAAATTTTCCAACAGCGCACACAATTCCCCCAAGGCGACATCTGATTAGACGCTTCCCAAAGTGAAAGGAAACATGTCAAAAATTATGCCCAAATATCCAAAATGTTGTTCAGCTATGAAGCACAGCCCAAGCTAACTTGTGCAGCCCTCTCACGCAGGTGGAAGAAAATAAGTCTTCTCACTCTGCTTCTTCTGGACCACAAGGTTGAAGTGGAGAATCTGGTGCATGAACATGCAGTCACCAGCATGTCAGAGCAAAAATATATCACACATATGAAGCACAGGAATCAAGTAATTCAACGAGATCTGCCAAAACACTAAATGGCAGTAGGCAGCTTGAGCAGCCCACTTGAAATTTAGGCTTAACATTGTAAACAGGTATTAAAAATATTTGTTATAATCAATGCAGGAAAATAGCCTGAGACTTGCAGTGTGCATATTTTCATAGATTCCATTATAAACATGATGTTTTGGAATAAAAACACAATAACTTAATAATGTGTGAAATGGTTTTACAAAATGATTAACTGTTAAAAAAGTAGTTCTCACTTACTCTTATTGACTGTCTGTAGGGGTCTGACAACTGCTAGAAAAGATGAGACAGAAAGGTTGTACAATTATATTGATAGAAGCAAAATATTAATGGGAACTGACAATATAAAAACGATCTTGGATAAACTAATAAGACTGCTGTCAGTGTCTAATGCATTAAACTCACCCAAACGTAATCACTCATTGGCAATTTCAATGAATTCTTGGGATAGATGGAATTCATTTTTTTTTAAACATCAGATACAAATCAAATACTCATGTCACCATCAGTAAAAGGGTAAATTATTCTTTGTAAAAGCATTTACAGGCAGCAAAATAATACAAACATTTTCTCAAAGAAGCTAAACTAATATACAGCACATTATCTATGTTCACTGTGTGTCACTGCTAATACTCTTCACCAGCCAAAATATATAGAGGATTGCTGCTGTCGATTATGGTGCACCCTATTTATATTAGTGACTTTTTGAAATATGAACAAATGTTATGCTCAAGATGTTGTTATCATCAGTCTCTGTATCTCATTCATTTAATCATCCTCATTCATTTTAAGCTAGCTTGTCTCCATGGAATTTGAACTAAATTTCACCTTTCATTTGGTTCTAGGTTAGTATAGTTTGTTATAGAAATATACCAGCCTTCTGCAACAAGACATCGCAGCAACAGTGCTGCGCTGGCTGAGAGCTCAGCAGTGGTAAATACTAGAAAATGATTTCAGTGTTAGGTACCATAAGTAGTTATAGTCTCTAGCTTCCTTAACCCCCCTGATCTGAGCTTCTATGTTACTTGACTTATTTTAATGGAAAAGGAACACCTCCAACAATCAGCATTAACAAAGCTTTTACTCAATTCTTTTAACAGAGATACCCACTGTCTCTATCAGAATCCATCAACATAAAAACAATTTTTTCAGACAACATATCCCAGAATAATAATTGCATCTAATCAAGGACTCAAAAGGGACACTTCCACTTGTTTCCCCCATGTAGTGAAATGGAACATTAATGCCACTCTTATTCATTACAACCCTTTTTCTGCCTAAATGACAGACTCCCACAGCAGCATGTTTTCCTACATTACAATTGTACACTTCCAAAGTACTTCATTGACTGTAAAGGGCATTGGGATGAGCTGAGGTTGTGAAAGTCGCTGTATAAATGCAAATCCTTTCCTTTCACAATCCTTTCAGATTAGCAGTATTTCACTGGGCTTGAAAGTTCACTCAACAAAACTAGATCAAAAATATTGGCTCACAGAATTGCGATTTATTGAGATCGCAACACATCTGCAAAACTAATAAAAGGTTACTGCTTGATATAAATACAGAAAATGCTAGAAATGCTTAGCAGATCTGGCAGCATCTGTGGAGAGAGAAGCAGAGCTTTCATTTCGAGACAAAAAAGACTCTTACTGCTAAATGTATCTGCTGATTAGTGAAACTCATTTTGTGGGTATCCATTTTCAAATCCAGATATGGGTTAATATTGGATAAATCCAAACAAATGACTGGAATGTAATAGTTCACTCAATGCAGAAAATACATCAGAAACAACCCTGTAAACAAAACTATGCTGAAAGCAGCAAGACCTCCCTCAGGAGGGGCTTTCAGTTGTAAATAAAGATATTGATCATTGTTGACATGTAGCCGCCAGTTTGATAGTAACCTCTGGGTAGATTTATATCTCATGTGATATACACATTACTGGTTTGCACTGACCTTTCCTCAGTGTTGGACAAACTCCGACCAAACTGGCAGTCAGGGTTCTGCGCTATCTGCATGTGTCTGAATCTTATATTTGTGTAGTTATCTGCTGTTCCTGAATTAATGGCGCAGCATAAATTGGACAAATTCAGGGACCTGGGTTATATTCTAATAATGTAAATAGGGCAGTGAATAGCCATGGAAACCAAGTTTGAAGACCTATCTGCTTACACTGCTTTGTTAACTAGCAATATGGATACAAACATGATGTAGTCATTGTTATGAGCAGGCAGTATCAGGATTTTTAAGAATCAAAGTTAGATAAAGGGCAAAATGCCAAATAGATTTGATGATCAAGCCTGGTCTTGCTTCTGGATTTCAACTTCTGGCTGCATGGTCTTCTGAAACACTTTTGCCAAGATGTTATCTTTCAAGGAAGAGATATTTGACAAAAGATGAGCTTGTTTAGAATAGGAAGGGTGATGATAGATTGAATAAGCTCAGGGAGCCACTTACTAAAACTGAGCTTGGAATAGTGTTAACTGCAAGAACCTCAAAAGATTCTCTGAATAGGCTTTTCATAAGCTGTCAAGAACAAAGCTGTAGGGCAGGTCAGAAATGCATTTGGTGGTATAAGGCATTTGGTTCCTGTGCAGTTCAACTGCATCATAGTGAAAATTCAACATGTATGTAATGCAGTCCTGATTCAAGATTTCAGGTTGAAAGTGATTAGTTCATTTACCCTGGGGTCCTTCTGGAGTAGAGTATGAGGAACTGTTCCTTGCCTGCTTGCTACATCAATTGGATTGGAAGTCTGGGGAAAGACAACACCATATTCATATTATTAATAACAACTGCTCCAGTCCACTGAAATTATTACAGTGCAATGAAAAGGCCACAAAGATATGGAAAAGCCACCGGGCCTAAAAATTTCTGAATTTATGAAAAATTATGTTTATATTTTAAGTAGAGAATGCTTTCTGTAATCATTATTTATAACTCAAATTCAAAGATATTAGATTCTGAGATGATTATTGTGAACTGCAAAAGTATATATCATGAGATTTCTGTGCATCTGCATCCTTTATAAGAAAGTTCTTAATTTTGGCTGTGCAATGGGCTGGATGCTGAAGTCAGCCACTTCTCCACCATGGGTGATGACAATGGGGAATGAAGGGGAGTGAGCAACCTTTGGTCCTCCCGGTCACAGAGTGGCTCAGGAGGAGAAATTCCTTAGGAACCCTCCTGTTATGTTAATTACAGCAAAATTATCACTGTCACTGCTCCATTGAAATTGACAGCAATATCTAGGGTCTGTATATGTGCAGAGTAAGGCAGAAATCCATAAGCTGTTGTCAGTGATTTTACACATTTCCAGAGGTATGTTATGGTTCCTCCAGACTGCAATCGCTAAGCAGTGAATTGCCAAAGATTTCCACTTATATGCCGTTAGTTTTACTGTAAAAATCCTTGAAAACCCTTGTTGAAAGAGGTGCAACTGGGTTATTAATGGCATACTTTTTTAAAAAATTCATTCTTGGGATGTGGGTGTTGCTGGCGTTTATTGCCCTTGATCAGGAGGCACTTAAGAGTCAACCACATGTAGGCCAGGCCAGGTAAGGACAGCAGACATTAGTGAACCAGATGGATTTTTACAACTTAGACTTTTAATTCCATCATCTGCCATGGCAGGATTTGAACCCAGGTCCCCAGGGCTTTACCCTGGGTCTCTGGGTTACTAGTCCAGCGACAATACCACTATGCCACCACCTCCCCCTCAACTTCACTAACTTCTTTACTAACTGCTAAACACCCCAGTGGCCCAACAGCTAATTTTATATTTGTGGAATGTCAATTTTTTCCATTGATTAAAAAAAAACTATAGCATTTTTTTCATGTAAGAGTGAAATCAACGGCCTGGATTTTGCTGCACAGATCATAAGAAATAGGAGCAGGAGTAGACCATTTGGTTTATAAAGCCTGCTCCGCCATTTAATAAGACCTGATTGTGGCCTGTCAACATTGCCAATACCTTTAAAAAAAAATTCATGAATTTCAATTAATGTTCTTAAGATTGCCAAAGGTGTATTCAAAATATTAATTTATAATTTGTCAGGGTTGCACTTTTCCATACATTCACACTCACGTGCTTGCCTGATGCTTAGTTTAATAGCAACTGTGCTAACAGAAACCACCATATTTCAACAGTGACAAACCTCAAAAGTACTTCATTAGCTGTGAAGTGTTTTGGGATGTCCTGAGGTTGTTAAAGGCATGATATAAATTTAAGTCATTCTTCCTTTCCTTTATCAGTATGTGCGTAATATTCAAGTTGTAAAAATGATTGGCTTTTACTTTGAGGTTTGAATTGCTGTTGTGAAACTGGTTTAAGGATGCTTACACGACAGTTCTGAAGGCTATTATATGGAGTATGGGGCATGTAGACCTTTGAGTCCACAGGATTCAATTATTTTCTTTGACAAATTGAGCTCAACATTCAATCAGTTGTTTGGTGTAGCTTCGGGCATGAAACAACTATGAAAAGTTTTAATAAGTTGGCACTCTTTATAAATTTTCCATATGGAATCACAAGTTCTGGTCTAAGTTTGGAATTTCCCTGCAAGTTATATTTTAGTAAACCTTCAGAGGTACCTTTCCTTTAATGACATTTTCCTTTGCACTGAGACTTGAAAGACAAAAAAACCAGGAACTTTCACCAAACTAAAATATCAAAAAGGCCACACTCCAATAAAAATATTTCTATAAACAGAAAGCAGTTTTAAAAATCTATCCAGAAAACATTGATGAGCTGAAGAAATACTTTGTGGGCTATGATGTCATTTCAGTGCTTGATTGAGTTACTGCTCTGCATTCCACATTTAAGTATTTACTATTCTTTAAAAACATACCTTGAGAGATAAGAGAGCTCATTCTACAGACTGCCAACTATTTACTACACTTGGAGGTTTAAATTTACTGTTATCTAAAATTGAAAGAAAGTATTTTAAAGCAGTTTCATAATTGATTATATGTTGCTGAAAATGTTAAAGTTTCATTATGTTCTCTTTCCTGTGACCTTGAGTTAAGGATACTACATGCCTGTCCATGAAATTGCCATTTGCCTACACTACGACAGTCAGATAATGAATAACCTGTTATGCCTCTAACTGGCTCCCAGCTCAGCAAAGTGGAGTGCGAAGACAGTGAAATTGACTGAGGTAATCTGTCTCTTCCCACCTCAGTGACAGACGCTTCAGTCTGAAAAATGGAGGAGCACTCAGCAGCACCGACCCAGGCAAACTTAATAACCCTGACTGATCATGGCAGCCCAGTGAAAGGCATTGTGCTCAGTCAGCACGAGCACACACAAGTCAGGCCTTTAGGGCAAAAAAATCATCTGCTCTACAGAACAGGGTAATTTGCTCGTTTGAAATGGTTCCTACCATTACAATGCATCAGCTACAGGATTTTTGACTCCAAAGATGGGTCAAGTATTATTAACCTTTTGCAGTTTACCCTCAGGGCCTCCTCTTCTACTGAAGTTGGCATGTAAATTATGTGGAAATTTGCAGATCAAACCGGTCTCTGTTTGGCAGACACATTTTTTCCTCGAGTTTTATGCCTAGAAAATGCTGTACTTACTGATCCCTGGTATAATCATAGGTTAACCACATCAATCACAGCACGTTTACAGTAACCCTTTATTAGCAAAGGTTATGCAGAAAGCATAAAGCAAATCTCAACTTCAGATTGCTACTTTCCTTTAATACGATTGGACATTTAGGGTATAGTTGCTTCAGTTAGCTGAGGAATCTTACACACTCAATGATAATTTAATTTACCAAGACAAAAAATGGGGAAAGATAGAGGACTGGCTTTGCCCTTTCTAGCGCTGTCTTGATTATCCAGAAAACCATCTAATAAGTCATTGTTAGCATCTTTAAATTGATTTACATACCTTAGGCTGAAATGCTCCCTGAAGTGACCCAAAGGGACCTGAATGTGGAATCATGGATGGCATGCCTGGCATTGCCGGAGCATATGGTGGGAAGAACTAAAATCAACAAGATATGAAGAGTTATATTCAGAATGAGAAATAGTCACGTAATGCATATCTCACATACAAACCAAGCACTAGCTATGCAATGATGCAATTCAGCTACTCAAGAGCAAACGTACATCAATTGTTTACACATGGTTGTTGTATCTTTGCCACCATCTAAAAATAGTACGATATCAGATAATGTTTACAACAGGCACTTCACCAGATACAGGGTATGGTGAAGCGGTTAACTGTGTGCAACATATATCTAAAAGATGCAACATTAAAATAATTTTACATATGGAAGACACAACTAAGTCTTCCTCCTGAAGCATCTAACATTTTATTTTCAACTTCATCAAAGACTGGAAAAAGGCCTGGTATAACATCTACTGTTTTCTATCCCACGACCCCATAATTTTAGTATGAGCAAATTACTGCTGTGATCTTGCATCATGTCTGTGTGAGGCAACTGTTCCCAAAATGCCTGACAATATAGGTTCATCTTCAGTGAAGCCAAATAAAATGACATATCTTCATCAAACAGAACTGCAATTCAACAATGTAGTTTTTAGGCAGCTGCATTCTTATTGATTTTGTACCTGTAATCTTAACAAGTAAACAGCTATCTATTTCTGCATTTTATGGGAAAGCGTTTTGAAGGTATAACATTTTTCAAACAATACTGCAGGTGCTAGCATGAACACGGAGATGCTTGATTTGCATGTGTGAGATAATGCCTCTGCTATCAAACGATTTGCATGTGTGAGATAATGCCTCTGCTATCAAACAAGCATGTCCTGGAAGCACAATGACATGAAACTTTGGCTTTAGCAAAGGAGAGACTGTCCAAAGCATATTCTGTCTTCAATTTGCAGTTCAAAATCACCTGATCTATATTTAGTCGGTCTCTGTTAGAAATGCAAATTGAAGCTAATTTGATGAACTGCAGATGCATTGGAAACCACAAGAGTAGAAACACCAAATTTAACACATGAAATGATGCTTGATCAAAATAACACTTTTAAAAAAATGTGGGTGTGAGCTGAAGCACACGCACAATGAGCTCTTGAAAAAAAAGAGGACACTCACACTAGAATGTCGATAGAAAGGATTTTCTATTTTTGGTGTATACTTTTCAAACTGAAAGGAAGAGGAAAAACAAGTTGTAATAGATTTTATTTTGCCTAGCATCTAAATCACTCTGTCATTGTGAAGCTCTGAGGCTGTCAAAATGAATTAAATACATCCTCTGATCACCATGTACAATCAAAATAGGCTTATGATTGATCAATATTATTAGCTGCTAATCATTTTTAACTTGGCATGAACTACTTACAATTTTTTGGGAAAAATCGATAAACAGCTTTTAATAATTACTTCTACATATTTCATCTTTGAACAATTAAGGGAAATTAAGAAATGGAAAGTCTTCACACACAGCCATTTGGCATGGCAGCTGCTGCTGAATATAATAACTGTGTATACAGAACACATGCATAATTTCATTAATTATAGCCATTACCAGATGTCTGCCACTTAGTCAGCATAAACAACATTAATCACAAAAACATACACTAGGTAGATTATACACACACTTCTTTATGACCATAATTAGACCACATGGTACATTTTTTTTGCATTAAAAAATTGAAAACACATTCTGCAACAAGCAGTTTCTCTTCTTCATCTTTTTTGGAAAATTTGGAAAAGGCATTTAAAAAGGAGTAGACATGCATGCAGCTTGCACAAGTACCATGTTGAGCTGGTGTGTAAACCAGAACAAATTAACTGTTTTTAAACACTAGTCAAAATAAAGGAACAATAACCAACTGAGCATTTAAGAGCCAGATTCTATAGGTATATATATGGTCTTAGTGATTTTAATCGTACATTCTTAACACTAACTATGCTACAAAAACAGTGTTTGTGTGTTAGAAGTTATAGAACTGCTACTGTTTTCAGTTCACAGAAAGAATAGGTATAAAAACAGCACTGTGGATATATTTATACTTTATTCTTCCACACTGGGCTACTGTGGTATTTCACTGTTTGCTAGTACGCAATGCTCTTACAGCATATATTTAAAGTCGTATTCAATTATTTCATACTGATGAATAAAAAAGGTTTAGTGCACTAAAATTTAAACCCGCAACCCTGAAATAAGCAGAGAACAAATATGTGTTCCAAGGTCCAGAAAGGATTTGTAATTTCTCTGTCTTTTGACCACACAACACTTTAAAGCACTATCAAGCGCCTTCGGGATGTTCTACTACATTAAAGGTGCAACATAGATGTAAGTTGTTGTTGCTAATTAAGTTTTGAAACAACTTTTCTTATGACTGCTATCAGTTTGTGGTATTTTAAAATAGCAGGGCCATATTAACTTAAGAGTCAACAAATATTAAACAAGTTTTAAGGTACTATTCTCTTTAAACATTAATCGATGGTGACTGCCAAAAGTTTGAAGTCCAATGTACATAAAGAATCTCAAAACAAACATACGATCTTCCACCTTAATTGGTCGTCTATTGATTGTATGGTCAAAAGATATCACAGGAGGTTCAGAATAGAAAAATAAGTGCCACTGGTGTTTTTCTTTTTAAGAACCACATTAGCCAACCTATGGTCACTATGGCAAAAGAGATGAAAGGTTTTTTTTTGTAAGGGGAGAGGGGGGAGTCAAGAGATGCTCTACTTATCCTCACTTTTCTGCCTGGGGTATGCACCATAGGTGGTGCAGTGGGCGGCATGAGTGGAGTCGGTGGCAGACTCGCAGGGAAAGGAGCAAACGTGTGCTGATGTGTGTGTTGATGCGTGTGCTGATGCTGGTGTTGATGCTGATGAAACTCTGCCCTCAAGAATGGTGGCGGGGCTAGCGACCCTGCCCTGTCGGAACTCTGAACCAAAAACCGGTTGTTCAACTCCTGCCTCAGCAGTTCATGCTCTGGAAGAGAAAAAAGAAACACAAGGGCCGTGGGCCAGTCAGTTGGAAAAAGAAAGGCCAAATATTCACCTGGCATTCCCTGTTTCTGCAGGTCATGCTGTGGTGGTTTTCTACGTGAGGACTCATTGGTGGAGGTAACAGAGATGCCTGTGACAAAGCACCAATCAGAATTCCCGACTGAGGCTGACAATACATGATTGGTTGGTTGAATGATATCAACAGGCTGGTATCTAAAGACAGAAGAGAACCATATGAGTCATCCCAGCAGAAAACAAAACTGGGGAAATGAGAAACACACACACAGTCCACCTCTAAAGGAGATAGCTAAGACACTGTACTTGTCTACATAAGAGCAGGCAGCAATACCACTATTAATGAAGTTGGCACCTTTGCAAGCTACCATTTTCTATTCATCAGAATTGGAAAAATACATTGTGAGCTTTAAATGGGAAGGTATGCAGCAATAACCATTTGATTACTTTTACACTGGAATTTCAGAGCTCGTCTGTGTTTCTTTAAACGGCCAAACCTTACAAACACTACTCTGAATCACCTTCGCTGCTAGTAGCATGGCAACATCTGCAGCATGCTGAAAGCATACATTTTTTAATAAAACAAAACTATTATATGCTCTTATGAGGACATGTTTCTTGACATCATATCAGACACTTGCATTCAATACAACTTCAAGAGAAAAAATCAGTTTGAACTATGTTAACTTGCAAGATAAACACATTTGAAAAACTACTTATTGAAATATCATTACCATTTGAGTTAAACTGAATGGAATGATTAAATACAAGTGTAATTCAAGGGATGAAACAAGATTCTTGTTAATTAGCAGTACAATCATATTGGCCAAATGCTTCTCTGACATTTTTGGGCAGGATTTGAAAATTTACAATAAAACAGACATGATTTTGTTTAAATCCCCCAAAAAGATGATCCTTGTGGTGGTGCTCAGTATAACTATTCGAACAAGACAGCTATATTACAGAAATCAATCTACCTTGTTAAGGACTGTTAAACATCATTAAAACATTCAAAGTTTCCAGGAAATGAAATATGGAGGGGATTTGATTTTTGAATGCCCAAATAGACTGAAACAAGGATTGGGTATCAAGCTCGTCTTTTGCTGGGAGGATAAGCAAGTAACAGCCCAGCTTACGAGATCAACAATGTTGCTTCCTGAAAGGTGAGGGATACGCCATCAATTCCTCCCTCTCTTCCAACTTAAATCTACAACTGACAGGACTATAATTAAACCTTTTCTTGGTTCTTCAGGGGCTTCCCAAACATGGTACACATTTTCTCTCGCCAGCAAGGGCATATGATTTGCTTTCAGGCTTTACCAATGCTGCTTTTTAATTTGAAATTCCTCATGATCATAAAACCAATCTGCTTGACTTCTTAAAAAAACAAAATATGTGAGAGTTTTGAAGCTTTGGGTTGTGATTTATAAGCACAAATCAAATTCTTTGATCATCCCCTTAACCTGATAAGTGGGGGCTCTTCCAGGTTGCGGGGGTGGTGTTTGGAGTGAAAGGTGATGAGAGGGAAGGGGATGAAGGTTATTGGTCGAGTTCTACATCTTTCTCTCAATGGCATAGGCTGTTATAATATTAATCCACTATAATACCAGACTACTCATTAGGTGGACACCTTAAACCATTACAAGATCTGAGTGTGCTGCTCTTTCTTTATTTTGTCAGCTCTGAAAGCTACATCTGTAATGACCAAGTTATGTGCAATTATCTTAACTCAAAACAATTCTGTTCAGAATGGCGATTTGACATGTTACAGCATCTGAAACAGTCAAGTCAAACAAAAGAGAGTGCCTACATAAATGAGTGAAATTCAACTTTGATTGCATTACATTATATCTTTGTACATGCTTCAGTTATATATGTAACAGATTAGACTTGCTTCTGAATATCAAGGAATCTTATGAATAAAGCGAGAGTTCTGAACCTTTTTTATGCAATAATCTTCCCTCATCCCTCAAGGCCATTTCCATCCTGTTGGGTTATGAACTAAGTAAACACAATGTTCACTTTTAAAAAAAAAGTATTTTGTTCAGGAGTATTTTAAGTGAAACACTAGAGCTTTTAAAATTAAACAAAATTAAATTGGCATTTTGGGGAATTCAAAAGGAATTATAAATTTTAACAAGCAAAGTCCTCAATGACAAATGCAGCTGAACGACATCTTTAATACTGGGTAAATAAGAATCTGCACCTACCTGAATAGCCAGGTCCTGCAGGGTGACCCGGTACAACAAGGCTGTTTGACGTTAAAGGAGGTGGTGGTGGTAAGGTAGCTGGTGTTGCAAACATGGCGTGGTGATGAGGGTGAGTCTGAGGCCTCAGGGAGAAATTATGTGAGGTAGCAAGGTTTGGAATAGATAGGGGCAGGACTGGAGTGGATGAATGATGAGGGTGGATTTGGGGGGATGAAGGCAAGTGTTTAGGTAGGCTGACGCTTGCAGCACTGCTGGCGCTGCTACTCCTGCTGCTGGGGAAGAAAATTTGATCATTAGTTAACATATGACACAAAACATAATAATAAAAATACAAATATATCCCATGTGCTGGGACTAAAACAAAGCAGTCATGTTTCCTGTGAAATTTCTACTGCAAATGTGTTATAACAATCATGAGCCAATTAATTTCACATAAATCATTTTTTTCCTTCTAATCAAAACTGGTACATAGTTATATTTGTGAAAATTCAGTCTCACTGATCTCTGTTCTTCCTCATTACAAAGGGCAATAATATTTAGATAAAAACAAAAAAAACTGCGGATGCTGGAAATCCAAAACATGCTGCCAGACCTGCTGAGTTTTTCCAGGCAATAATATTTATCTTGGTGGTGTATTTTTATAAAAATGTAGCAATTTTCATTTAAAGAACTATGGTAGGAAATTAAGTTTAAAATTTTATTGGCAATTATCTTTTTGTGATCTTGTAATCCTTAGTACTGGGTAAGTAACATAGAAACATAGAAAATAGCAGCAGCAGTAGATCATTCGGTCCTTTGAGTCTATTCCACCATTCAATGTGATTGTGGCTGATCCTCTGTCTCAACACCATACCCCTGCTCTACCCCCATACCCCTTGATGCCTTCAGAGTCTAGAAATCTATTTTCTCCTTAAATATATTGAGTCTTGGCCTCCACAGCCTTCTATGGCAGAGAATTCCACAGGTTTACCACCCTCTGAGTGGAGAGGTTTCTCCTCAACTTAATCCTAAATGGCCTACCCCATATCCTGAGACTGTGACTCCTTGTTCTAGGCCTCCCAGCCAGAAGAAACATTATCCCTGCAATGAGTCTGCCCAGTACTGTCCGAATTTTATACATTTCATTGAGATCCCCTCTCATTCTTCTAAACTCCAGTGAATACAGGCCCAATCAACCCAATCTTTCCTCATATGACAATCCTGTCACCCCAGAAATCAGTCTGGTGAACCTTTGCTACACTCCCTCTATGATAAGCATATCCTTTCTTAGGTAAGGAGACCAAAACTGCACATAATACTCAAGATGTGGTCTCACCAAAGCCCTGTACAGCTGCAGTAAGACATCCTTGCTCCTGTACTCAAGTCCTCTTGCAATAAAGGCCAACATGCCTGAACTGCTTGCTGCACCTGCATGCTTGCTTTCAGTGATTGGTGTACAAGGACACCCAGGTCCCTTTGTACATCAACATTTCCCAATCTAACACCATTTAAATAATATTCTGCCATCCTGTTTTTCCTACCGAAGTGGATAACTTCACATCTATCCACGTTATACTGCATCTGCCATGTATTTGCCCACTCACTCAATCTGCCTAAATTGCCTTCAAGCCTCCAAATATCTTTCTCACCACTCACAATCCCACCAAGTTTCATGTCATCAGCAAACGTGGAAATATTACATTTGGTACCCTCATCCAAAGCATTGATATATATTGTGAATAGCTGGGGCCCAAGCACTGATTCCTGCGGTACACCACTAGTCACTACCTGCTACTCTGTTTTCTGTCTGCTAACCAATTCTCAATCCATGCCAATATATTACCCTCAATTCCATGTGCTTCAATTTTGCACATGAACCTCTTATGTGTGGCTTTATCAAAAGCTTTCTGAAAATCCATAACATCATATCCACTGGTTCTCGCTTATCTATTCCGCTAGTTAAGCCCTCAAAAAACTCCAGTAGGTTTGTCCTTTACCTTCCATAAATCCATGTTGACTTTGTCTAATCCCACAGATATTTTCTAAGTGTCCTGTTATCACATCCTTTATAATAAGTAGACTCTAACATTTTCCCTATTAATGATGTTAGGCTAACCGGTCAGCAATTCCCTGTTTTCTCCCTCCCTCCTTTTTTAAATAATGGGGTTACATTTGCCACCCTGCAATCTGCCGGGACTCTTCCAGAATCTGCAGAATTTTGGAAGATGACATCTAATGCATCCACTATTTCCATGGCCACCTCCTTTACTACCCTGGGAAGTAGATTATCAGGCCCTGGGGATTTATTGGCTTTCAGTCCCATTCATTTCTCTAACACTATTATTTTTAGTAATACTAATTTCCTTCAATTCCTCCTTCTCACTAGGCCCTTGGTTCCCTAGCATTTCTGGGAAGTTATTTGCAGCTTCCTCCACGAAGACAGAACTAAAGTAGTTGTTTAATTGCACCACCATTTCCTTGTTCTCTATTATATATTCTCCCATTTCAGATTGTAAGGGACCTACTTTTGTCTTCACTAATATTTTTCTTTTTACATTCTTATAGAAGCTTTTATAGTCCACTTTTATGTACCTTGCAAGTTTACTCTCATACTGTGTTTTTGCCCTCTTTAATCAATCTCTTGGTCCTTTGCTGAATTCTAAACTGCTCCCATTTCTCAGGTTTGCTACTTTTTTTAAAGCAACTTTATATGGCTCCATTTTGGATCTAATACTATCCTTAATTTCTTTTGTTAGCCATGGTTGTGCTGCTTTTCCTGTTGTGTTTTTGAACCAGAATGGAATGTATAACTGTTGCAATTCATACATTCGTTCCTTAAATATTATTAGCATTGCCCATCTGCATTTTAATGAAGTTCACCAATCTATGTTAGCCAACTCATGCCTCATACCTTCGTAGTTTCCTTTGTTTAGATTTAAGACCCTAGATTTGGACTGGACCACTTCACTTTCCATCCTAATCAAGAATTCTATCATGTTATGGTCACTGTTCCCTAAAAGACACTGCACAACAAGATTATTAATTAACCAGCTCTCATTGCACAATAGCAAATCTAGGATAGCCTGTTCTTTAGTTGGTTCCTCGATGTACTGTCTAAAAAACCATCTCATACACACTCCAGGATTTCATCCGCCACAGCATTATTGCTAATTTGGTTTGTCTAGACTATATGTACAGTACAGGTAACAAGTTAGGGCAAGTTGATATAGATGATCCCTGTGATTATTACAAAAGTGATCAGTACATTTGCAAGTACTTTCCCTCCGCTGCAATATTTGGATGCTTTGAAGTTAAATGGAAGTGCTCAGTTGAGATAGCTTGCTTACAGTTAGATAAACATCAGTCATCTCCTGGAAGATCTAGTCTGAAACATCTTTGTACTTTTTGGCCCACTTGGTTACTCTGAACTGAAAATCTGGAAACTGGCATCAAAATCGGGATGACTCATCCTCATAGTTAAGTGGTTTGGAACACAAGGCAACTATTAACAGCAATATGGCAGTTAACTGTGCTGCGCAAATAACACAACATTTAACTGAAGTATGCATTAATAACTTTCAAATGTAGCCATTTAAAACAAATATGGCCAAGAATGTTACAGCTTAAATATACTTCCAACTTCTAGGCATACTCAAGGAAATTTAAATTGGCATTCCCTCAGATGAAGGGTCATTTTCTACTATTACTTTAATGCTGCCATCATAATGAAAAGTTAATTTTGTGTTAATTTGTTAGTAAGAAAAGTAGGGTTGCTCTACTGTACAAAGTTCTGCAATTCTTTTATTTGGATACCTATTTTCTTTCTGAAGTTATTTGGGCTGCTGTAATTTATTTGTTGACAGACAAATTTAGCTTTATGATTTTCCACTATCCTGGATGACATCTGTTAGTGAAGCCAACATGTTCTCAGCTTGCAAAATCATATCTGAAATTGTGGAAAGACAGTTTCTTTGGTGATTTGGGAATGTCAATGAAACAATTGCTTGTGTTTACATTTAATGCAGCACTGGTCAAATCAAAAGGTGAAACATTCAGGCGAATATGAACTTCTGTTTAAATATATGAGTAAAGAAGTACTGACAGCATTATTTGGAGAAAGGGCTGGCAAGAGCTATAAATATGAGGGAACAAAATGAACAGTTTTTCTGCTGCCTGGCTGATCCAGCAATTGAGTCCATTTAATTAACTGTGCTAATTTCACACCCTTGGCATCAACCAAGGTCTTTAAAAACTTGATTGTAAAGCTTTGTTTGCAAAAAATTACCGGTGCCTGTTAATCAGGTAGGCGCAGCATTTACAATTACTCAATCTAAGAAGCAGAATTCCAGGTCCTAATTTGTACTTTGAACATTTTACCGTGTATATAAGGTTGTGGACTATATTACATACACATCATAAATGGGTAGATGAGTCAGTTGGAGCATGTCACAGATGGTGGGCACAATTTAATATTTGCCAAAAATATATTTGCCCACACTATAATTATAGGTCAGAACCATTACTTGCTGTACTATATGGGCTGCAACATGTAATGAAGCTACTGCATAATTAAAACTTACATTTTTACAGTGTCTTTAACATAGTAAAACATCGCAAGGCACTTCACAGGAGTGTTATCAAACTAAATTTGACAAGCCATATGGAGATATTAAAATATTAAGGTATTAAAAACTTGGACAAAGATGTGAATTTTAAAGGAGCATCTTACAGGTGGAGAGTGAAATGGTGAGGATTCCAGAACTCGCGTCCTGGACAGCTGAAAGCATAGCAGCCACTTAAGGGTGGGGTGGTGGAGTGATGGCTGGGAAGGAAAGTGGAAATGGACAAATGGACAGATTTGGAAGAAGGCAGAGTGATCAGAGAGTTCTAGAGCTGGAGACAGGGAATGACAAGGCCATAGTGGAATTTGAACACAAAGGTAAAAATTTTAAATTTCAGTTGCTGCTGGATCAGGGGCCAATATAAATTAGTGAGCACAGGGGGAGATGGGTGAATGGGACTTGGTGTGAGTCAGGATAGGAGCAGCAGAGTTTTTAATGACCTTGAGTGTATGGCAGGTGGAAGCTGGGAGGCTGGCCTAAAGACCACTGGAAGAGCTGAATTTGGGGCTAACGAAAGTATGGATGAGGGTTTTAGCTTCAGATGGGCTGAAGCAGGCAATATTACTGAGATGGAGGCAGGTGGCCTTGGTGATGAACAGGACAGATTAGAACAGCTCAGGATCAAGTTGAATGTCAAGGTTGCTTTGCTGTAATTCATACAACATCCAATGGTTAGGGAGTGATTGTGGATGGGAAATGTATTTTGGGCAGAAGATAGAGGAAAATTCCTGGTAATTCAGGATACACACGCTACATAACCAATGCGACAGCTATGGTTGCTCAATGAACAAATCCAGCGATGTCAGTGTCCACCAAATGAGGCATGACATGCAGCAGCACTGCACCATTGCTTCTTCTGCATAGTAAATATGGACATATGAGATCTAGCATCTAATTTTTAATCACATTTTCACCATTTGCACAATGTATTCAATATTTCTAATGCTATATGAATTGTGCTGCATAAGCAGAAAGTTTAACATATTTAGGGAAAAAAGACATTCATAGTATCCTGAATCAGAAGGGGACTGATGGCGAGCTTCTCTTTCATCAGGTGCAGAAACACTGCATTTTAACAATAAGCTTTGCTTATGGGTTTAGTGTTGTTTTAAAAATTAAATATGTAAAGATTAAAAATTAAACTGCACCATTGCCAATCTGATTTGTAATGCACCATTGTTAAGCAATAGTTACAATTAGCAAACTAATAGCTGAATAGTTTCTTTCAATCTTAATATCTGTTATAACCCTGTGCTTATTCAGTCTTTTGAGTGCTGATGGGAGACTAACATTAGCAGTTCCCGATGGATCTGGATGAAATGTGTTAGGTTTCACAAAACCACAGTATGAAATCAACATTTATTCTAGGTTTCAATATTAAACATGTAGAAAATAATACAGCTTTATAAAGAATAATTGGTCTAAGGTAAGAAAGCAGGTCTTGTGCTGGGGTGAGTGCATGCATTTTAAGAAAGTTAGTATGTTTTGGCTTTCGTGAATAGTCACTCTCAAATGGCAAACCGGAGTTCAAATCCAGTCCAGGCTGATGGAATGCAAGCCCTTCAGTTAAAGATCCTATGTAAAATGAGTTCTTCATCTCAATGCATTTCTTAGTGAGCATTGTACCAGCACAAAACAACACCTAGTTTTGCAATTCCATTCAGAGGTCACCAAATAATTTTTGTGGGAAATGGAAAAATGTCATGCTACTGGAGAATTAGGTATTCTACGATAGAGGTTTTGGCACGATACAAGGACAGAGTTGAACTACACCTGACCTGGGAGCACTCAATAAATACTGGTCCAGTCATTAACACTTCTCACCTAGAGTACTAAATGAAACACCGTGTGGATTCTGAAAGTGATGCAATATCCTCCCTGCTTACCTGATACTATTAAGACTGCTGAAAGGTATCTGGTGGTGAATCTGGTGATGTACAGGAGGTTGCGTGTGAATCTGAGACAGAGGATAGTGCTGTAGTTGCGGCTGTAATTGTGGCGTTGGCTGTCTTGCTTGGGGCTGTGCCTGGTAAATGGTTTCCTTTACTGTTGGACTCACTGTGCTGTTGGAAGCACACGCTGAAGAAGCTGGAGGTACCACAGCAGCTGGAGGGCTTGGCACCAGCGGCACAAAGGGTGTCTCCTTGCTTTGTTCCTGGCTACGTTCTAGTCCAGAAACCTTGGAAACACCTGGTCCCTTTGTTTCAGGTTTCTCATTCAACGTCAGACTGCTTCCAGTGAAGCTTGAACCTAGAAAATTAGAGAAGAGCAAAACCTTTTCTGAAGTGTTTATGCAGTACATTTCCATGCTTAACCATCATCAGCTGATTCCACCTCTCTGAGGAATAAAGTCAGCTTTAATAACTCACTCCTAATTATTGTTAAACGCCTGTCGATTCAGGTCTTCGCCAAGCACATTCTAGCATAAAATGATTATGTTGCAGTACAACTCTGAAAAGTTCACAGCCTTTTCCCACTGTGCAATGATCAAAATCCTCAGCTCATTCATGCCTATTAATACTTAAGGATTAATTAAATGTAAGGGTTTTATCACAAACTTAATAGCATTTCCCACAATTTATTTTTTAAAAAAACTACCTGTTTAAACCGTCAAAGAGGCCAATCTTACAGCCCTGCGGTCCAAGCATAATCCATTTGCACAAATTACAATCAAATGAATATGAGGGAGGCAAAGTGGCATGGATATTAACACTAATTGTTGTCTAGCTGCAAACAGCACATCCTTGCTGCAATTTACTTAATGAAAATCTGTTTAGTTTAATTGCTTTGACACTGTTCTCTTTATCTCAATGAATGCATGTATCAAGCCAGCTTTGCCGGCCTTGCTTCTGCAGTAATAGTCTAGAGGATGAACTAACAGGCAGTGAGGCCTGTGTTTACATCCCGGGCCTAATCTCTTCACTCAACAGAAATCACATTCCAGCTGGCTTAGCATGCTCAGAGTTAGGGAATCCTAAGTACACAAAGGCAAGCGGAATGAAAAACATATTTAAGACAAGAGTTAAACTTCAGGCATTAAGGGTCCTTTGCAGCAAAGCTTATTTAGGTTAACAGGTTCACCATTTACTGCAAGCTTTGAGCGAACATTTAATTTACTCTTTCCACATTTTGAAACAATTATTAATCACAATGGTCTTTGTTACATTTCCATACAATCCTATGAAACACGGTCACTTCCAACAAAGAGGGCATCTTAGTGTGAATGCCATAAATCAGCAGTATCTACTCTGTGACTGATATGAATCCATTCTTTTCCTTCCAGGTCTCTTGCCAGGAAAAGCAAACCTTATAGACAATTTCTGACTGATATTAAAGCTTTTCTTTTGGGGAATTTCACCTGCACGCCAGAATCTTGCCACCATAGCACATTTAGCTGCCAGTCACAATTTTTAATATCCTATATGTTTTACAGCACTCCTGCCAATGATAGTGGGGCTACCTTCATAATCTGGCTCCCATGCTTTGCAATTCCCTCCCTGAACCTCTCCATCTTGCTCTTTCTTCAAGACCCTCCTCATAAACCTACCTCTTTGCCAAAGCTTTTAGTCATGTCTCCTAATAGCTCCTTCATCCATCTTTGTTTGACTACATTTCTGTGAAACGCCTTGGGGAATTCTGTGACATTACAGGTGCTATAGAAATGCAAATTGCTGAAACAACAATCCAAAAAGCGAACAGAAACACAAAGCCTCTGGGGGAGGGCACAGCCTCTTCTCACAAGTTGGATGATGCAGTTCAATTACTGATCTTGTGCACCTTCCTAGCAGTTAGCACATAGATACATGTAACCTGTTCTCTGTGTTTAATGGGCCAGGTTAGAAGGCGACTAAAACACAGAAAGATAGAAAATAGGAGCAGGAGTAGGCCATTCACTATGATCCTGGCTGGTCCTTGATCTTAACCCCCAGCCAGGCGAAACATCATCCCTGCAGCCAGTCTATCTAACCCTGTCAGAATTGTATATGTTTCAATAAGATCCCCCCTCATTCTTCTAAACTCCAGTGTATAAAGGCCTAGTCAACCTAAATGTTCCTCAACTTGTAAATCCAATAGAAAAAGTACATCCGTGAGGGAGTTTTCTTCAGGTTACTTTATGTTCAAGAATGCCAATGACAGTTGAACTGTATGTCTGCCATTAATGGGTTTTTATGAGGTAAAGCTGCAAGAGAATAGTTCTTTTAGAACTGGCACTGTTGAATTATTATGCAGAACCACTTTCAGGCTGTTCTGCAATAAAGGAAGCATAATGTTTTCACCACTAATGGCTATATCAACAAAACGTGAATATTTCTAAGTGCTGGGAATCCAAAACAATCCATCATACTGATAAAGTATTAGCTTCTGTTAGAACACACTGCAAACTGGAGCATGTGCCCCAAATATGTATTATTCTGTTTACAAAACAATATTAATTTTTCAAGCTGGTGCCGAGTTTGACAACATTTCAGACCTTGCATCTTCTGCAAAATCAATGACCTATTCAATTTCCAAAATACATTTTGTACTTTCTACAAAATGACATTGGAAGTTGATAAAGAGCATTTCCTTCCCAAACAAGCAATAGAAACAGAGAACAGAAAACTAGAGAAGTAAATAGGATCTGGAAGAAAACATATTGAAGCATCCACCGCTGATGCGCTTTAGGACCCATCAGAAGTCCTGATGCCCATACAAATGCTGTAATTGCCTGGAAAGTTTAAACTTCCAAAGGTCTGGTTTGCGCTGCCCTAGAACTTTCGTGAATGCCTCTTATACAGGTCTCAGTGTTGGAAACTTGGGCTAGATAACACAACTTACCCGGATACTTACCATAGAATTATTGTAGTATTTAATCTCTGGTGTAACTCAGGTGAACAGCAGCATAACTCAACCCACCACTTCAACTGACACCTCCACCAACCTACCTACCCACCCCGACACCCCACTGGCTCGACTGCTCATTCCTGACCCCCACTCACCAGGCCACCCAGCCCCCGACCCCACCATCAGCTTGACTGCTCACCACCATTATACCCAACTGACCTGACTGCCCCCACCCCCCCAACCACGCACCCAACATTCAAACCCTACCAACCACTCACCACTCAAAAGCTTTGAAATTTTTAAACACTGACTTGAATACGGCAGTTGAAGTTATAAAAACAGGTGCGTCCTCTCCACTGTTCCTCTTCACCATTGTTAAATGTGACTGATCGTGCTAAAGCATCACTGCTGCTGCCGGGACAGGACGTCCCAGCTGGAAAGATGCAAAAAGGTCCAGGTGCAGCGAACTTCATGTCAGTGGCAACTGTTGCAACATCGCCACTGACTGGAAAATCTGGATCAATATCCAGGATATCTAAATCATCTTGAAAGCGTGAAGACCAACATCAACTTATTTCAACCACTGACTGGACATTGTAGTTGTAACACATAACTTTAAACACCAGCTCATCATAATTAGCTGGCTCAAGCTTTGGAGATTAGTGATCATACGTATAAAGATCACGGGATACTTTAATTTTGATGCAACAATTAACAATGCACTCTCTGTAAACTTTGCTCTTCGTCCACATCTTTATAAAGGGTTCACATTTAAAATGCATCTGTTCTGTTGTGAATCAGTGCATCAAGCCATTTATTATACAACAGCTGCAATTCAGTCTTGTCATCCTTTTCATAGCCTTTGAATAGTTAGTCAGCCAGCCAGCTAACAATCTAAATGTCTTGAAAACAGCTGCCACAACCACTTATTATTGTTAAGTTGTGTCTGGCATGTAGGAAAATACGGAGAACTACTGTTGGGAGCTTTGAATTCGTTTTCAGCACACTGTCAATTAAAAAAACTCTTGGTATCCAGTGAAAACAATACTCATCATAATATAACTAATTTGCATATTTTTTTCAAGGGCCAAATGCTGGGAGAATTGTTCAAGAAAAACAATACCTAGAAAGACTTACTTGATCATTTAATTGCTAAATATCAGCATCTACACAATAATGTTTACAATATAAATTCATGTCATTGGCATGGTAGGTTTTTCTAATAGTTTAGTTCTTCTCCTCCCCAAAGTTTATTGTATTTTCCCCAAACTGCTGGCATATTCTCTGTACTTGCCAGGATTCTCAGGAGAAGTTCCAGTCCATCAGGACCACACTGGTAAAGACAGGGTCATGCAATGCCTTATCTCAGTGCACAAAAGATATGGAGCTCCAAGCCCAACTCCAAAATCCAAGGACAAGCAAAAGATTCATCGGCGATGTGCAAAGATTAAGACTCTGCATTACTCGGTATGCAAGTTTATAGATGTCAATCACATTGAGGATTTCACAATCTATGCTTTAACAAATTTTAAAGCCATGAAGTAAATAATGCTCTTTCAGTTTGAACTTGGCCGTGCGCAGTTTGCACATTCTCCCCGTGTCTGCATGGGTTTCCGCTGGGTGCTCTAGTTTCCTCTCAATGTCCAAATACATGCTAGTTAGGTTGATTGGCTATGGTAAATTGTCCCTTAGCGTGTGTGCGTACGAGTGTGTGACCTGTGATGGACTGGCATACGTCCTGGATGTACCCCGCCTAGCACCCATTGCCTGTCAGGATAGGCTCCGACTCCCCGCGACCCTGAATTGGATGAAGCAGATCTGAAAAGTGAGTGAGTGAGTTTGAACTTGGTCTACTGATATGCATTCAACTCTACTAGGAATAGTATCAGACTGCTTAATATTGCTGCCTGAATGTACAAAGTAAATGTTGGAAACATTAACAAAAGCTTTATAGTGCTCCACTATGAAATATCAACAACTTGCAGTTACATAGTGTCTTTAATATAGTAAGAGATCGCAAGATGCTTCACAGGAGCAACAAATAAAATTTAATACCGAACCTCACAAAGAGATATTAGGGCTGATGAACAAAGGTTAAAAAGAAAGGTTTTAAGAAGTGCTTAGAGAAGGAAAGAGAAGAGAGACAAAGGGATTTAGGAAGGGATTTTGAGAGCTTAGAGCCTAGACAGCTGAAGGTATGACCACCAATGGTGTAGTGATTAAAATTGGGAACATTCAAGAGGCCAGAACTGGAGGAGTGCAAGTATCTTGAAGGGTTGCAGGGCTAGAGGAGATTACAGAGACAGGGAGGGGCAAGGTAATGAAGGGATTTAAGAACAAGGATGAGAATTTTAAAAGAGGCGTTGCTTAACTGGGAATCCAATGAGCACAGAAGTGCACAGAACAGGACTTGGTGAAAGTCAGGACAAGGACAGAAGAATTTTGGATGACTTCAGGTTTATGAACACAGGACTATGATACGTCTCTTTCTCAATCCATCAGAAACAGAAATTTGTACAATTCAGCCCAAATTTCCCCAAAGAATAGCAATAAATCTGATTAGCCATTTGTTCGGTCTGAAAAGTATTGATTAATGCTCTAAAGTTATGAAGTCTGTCTCACAATGGACTGAGTCAGGTTAATTGTTTACAAAAAAAGATTTTAGAAAAAGAGTCTTATCCTTAACTTTCAAGGGCACTTGAATTTGAAGCGTTCTTTCCAAAATATTTTACTGCTTCCACTAGAGTTTGCCAAATCCTGATGATTATGAAAACATCACAAACTTCTACTAAAATTTGTGGTACTTAACTAAATTGTAGCCCAAGAAAATAGCTTCTACTTCAACTGGATAATAAGGTAGGAAATGAATGAAAGTCAACAGTATGTATTTCCCAATTTGAAGCTGAATTATTGATCTAAACAGCAAGTTATTAATCATTCCAATTAATGCATGCACACAGCTCCCTAATGCATAAACTGAACCATTAGATCAATAGTTATGCCCTTAAGAGTATTGTTGTGGCATGCAATTACGGTGTATACTATACCTGTACAAAGTCCACTGGCTACATCAGGGCTTTTAAACTTCGAAGCAACCAGTTTTATCAAATGCACCAGATTTAATGTTCCAAAGTTCATAAAATGTAATCTAAAGGTGTAACACTTGAAGCTATCACTAGCTCCCAAGTGCCTGTACCTTATACAGTGTTCACAATATCTCATACAAATTCATTATTGTACATTATCAAATAAAGAATAAATGGTTTTGTAAACTGGCATCTTTGCAAAAGTGATATAAAAATGGACAGATGAAGGTCATTTCCTGCCGGCCTTCCAGCTTTCTTTATGATGAACAGGCAGTATGTATGAAAGTCCACTATTGTTTATTCAATCATATCTCAAAGTTGCATGAACCTCACCCATGATCACAGTTGTTTGCAAAGCCCCTATGTTAGGCCACCATCATAAAAATATAATTGGTTCTCAGCTAACTACATATACCTTTTGATTAATCCTGCCTCAATATAGTGGTAAGGCTGAATGAGATTCATTCTTCAGTCCATTTTTCAGTCATATGCACAGTGATGTTAATAGATAGGCATTTAGGGATGTTTGTTTGACACAATGAACCTGTTGCATGATGAAATTTAAAGTCAGAGATGGCTGCCTAACTTTCAGCCACACAGTTTTACGTCAATCAACTATGAAATTATTACAAGCTATATATAATATTAATCAAGATCTTCAAATTACTACGATTCATAACATTTGCTGCAATAATTATGTGGAGGTTCCAGCTGATTGTTTACCTTCAGCCATGTAAAGGTTAAATGCTTGCTGGGAAGCAAATTCAACTTGATGGATGTAAAAACACATTCCTAAGAAACTGGAATACTTTAGTTTCAGAGTCCAACCAGAACAACAAGACAATGTTAAGGAGTGAAATACGATCTGAAGCAAGATCCAAGCATTTACTTGCAACCCTCTAATTTTCTTCTAGCAATCAATAAACAGTACTTTGAGTAGCTTTTCGGGTGAAAACAATCAAAATGGAAAGGATGAAGTACAATAATCTCTCCCTGTTACCAAGACAAATCTACAATTTCTATTGTCCATGCCTGTTCCCATTGGTCATCATACCACTGCCTGCAGTATGAACACCCACTATGAACAAAACAATAAAACTTAACAAACAATACCAGTTACTTTATCTGAAAGGCTTCTAAATTAATAGCTTGTGACTTACAGAAATCAAATTACAATTACTGCTACATTCTTATGAAGCTGCTTAAATTTCATGCTATTAAAGACTATAAGACTATAGTTGGAATTTTTTTTCACAATGATCTTGAGCTAAAACATGCTTAATTTAGAAACTGACAACAAACTGATGTACATCACATTAACACCACATTGTTTAAACTTCTTACTTGAATACAGGTAGCTATCTCCATAACTGAGTTGCTGGAATCTGGATTTGAAAATTTTTACCATAGTAAATCTAGTCATTTTAGGAATAATTTACCTTAATACTATGCTTTGAAGCAGAGGCAGACAGATTTGTTCCAGCGCTGTAGAAAGAATAAAGATAAGCAAACCTCTATTCCTCCTCACTTGAATTCAATGGGCAAATTCTGCAGGGAGATGGGTTTATAGAAGCTGTTCAAAGGCTGGATCAAATAGATGCTCATCGATCGACTCAATAAATTACGTGTCACACATTGTTCCATTTTTTACAGCCAGCTGAAGGTGCACACTTTGTGGCCAGCAACAGGTAACTTATCAAAGCAGTTTGTGTCAGTTGTCAAAACAAGCAATGTTATCCTACACTGTCTCTGAAGGGACAATAAAGGGAAGAGAACGCGTACACAGGCATTGATTGCTGCCTTCTTTGCTACCACTGCGGCTGCCTGCAGGTGATATCTGCACGTATGATGCTTTCATTGCTCTAAATGCCCTGCTCAGGCAACCTGCATTCCATCCATCATCATTCATTAGGGAAGCTATTGGCACCCAATTAACTGGAGAGGGCACAAGCCGTGAAACAAATCAGGATCAGTTCATCTTCCAACCTTCAGGCTGCAGGCAACTGGATTTCGCCACTGAGGACTGTCACATCTGGTTTCCTTCTCTATAAACAACCCATTCTATAAGCTGTCAAAATGGATTTGGAACCAAATCAGAGTAATGCTAGTAGTGACAGTGGCAAATAGCAGGAGTGTGCAAGGAGGCAAGCATCTAAGGAACCAAAGTATTGGCTTAACTGAAGGACCATAAGAAACGTGACATGTGCTGCCCTGATGGCATGAAGACATTTTACTTTTCATTTGCTGCATGATAAATAAATTCAACTATTGACGGTTTGAGCGCAAAAGAGTTTGTAAACAATTGTGGGAAGACACAGATGTTCACTTGCCATTAAATATAATTTTAGAGTATATTTTCCTTTGCATGCACCTGCCACAAAATAAACAGCATTATTCTGTCTGCTGTTGTATCTAATGTAGAAGACCTAGCTCAATGTGTATTTAAAAGTCCTTGAATCTACCGTCTGCTCACTTTATATCAATATCTGACCAGTAGATTCAACAATATGTCTGAACAAACCACTTGCAGAATTGATCCCTTTGACATTTTATCTATAAAGGGTTTACATTATTTTACTGTTATGGTGTGGTGTTGGTGATGGTGGGGGGAGGGGGGGTGGGGGGGGGGGGTGGGGAGCACTCACGATATCATGAAGAACTTAATTGCTTGATAAACAGGGTCAGCAAGATTCTTCAATTAAAGGTTAAACATTTCCACTGAAGGGTGTTAGAGTTCGTAAAAAATGTTTTAAAAGATGGGCTCCAATCCGTTAATTAAAGCTGCTTTGGTTTAATGTTGTCCAAGTGTTGCCAGTTCCCAACACAAGGGTCTTGCATAGTGCAAGAAACCCAAAGTTGGCAAAGTCAAGCAGTTGAGATGACTTTTTGCTGCTATAGTGAATCTGTCAAGTTTACTTAGGGTTGTCTCCAGCTGTTCAAGACCCATGTGTCAGAAGCTGGTTTGCCACTAGTATGCCAATAAACCTGGGATAAAAGCAGAGGACAGAAGTGGGGATGTTTGTTGATGATTGCTCAATGTTCAGTGCCATTCGCAACTGCTCAGATACTGAAGCAGCCAGTGGCCAAAAGCAGCAAGAACTGGACAACATTCAGTCTTGGTTTGATAAGTGGCAAGTAATATTCACATCATACAACTGCCAGGCAATGACCAGTTCCAACAACAGAGAATCTAACCATGTTCCCTTGACATTGATTAGAATCACCATTACTGAGTCTCTCAATATCGAGATCCTGGGGGTTACCATTGATCAGAAACTGAACTGGACCAGCCATATAAATACTGTGGGTACAAGAGCAAGTCAGAGGCTGGGAATTCTGCAGAGACTAACTCATCTCCTGACTCCCTAAAGCTTGTCTACAAGGCTCAAGTCGAAAGTATGATGGAATAGCTTCCACTTGCCTGGATGAGTGTAGCTCCAACAACACTCAAGACGCTCAACACCATCTAGGACAAAGTTTGATACCATCCATCACCTTAAACATTTAATCCCTCCACCACTGACGCAGTAGCAGCAGTGCGTTTAATCTACAAGATGCACTGCAGGGACTCAAGGAGGCTCCTGTAATGGCACGTTCCAAATATGTGACCTCTACCATCCAGAAGGACAAGGGCAGTAGACACATGGAAACACCACAATCTGCAAGTTGCTCTCCAAGCCGCTCATCATCATGACTTGGAAATATATCGCAGTTCCTTTACTGTTGCTGGGTCAAAATCCTGGAACGCACTCCCCTAAGAGCACTGTGGGTGTACCTACACCACATGGACTGCAGCAGTTCAAGAAGATGGCTCACCACCACCTTCTCAAGGGCAATTGGGCATGGGTAACAAATGCTGGCCAAGCCAGCAGTGCCCAACAACTAAAATTGTAATCTTCTTGGTCAGGTTCTGATTAGATAAATGGGCATGACATGCTGACAATGCAGAATCTTCAGTTACTTCTGCCCAACATACTCTCCGAAACTGCTGCAACCATCTTCATGGGCACCGACAGAATTAAAACTAAACCTGTGGGTCTCCAATTTATCCAAACCTCTTATCTTCAACATCTTTAAACAGCAAAATATTCTCAATACATTTGAGTGGAAAAATAATTCCTAGCTTGCCATTTAATACACAATCATTGAAGGCCACAGAGGAGACTCGAGGGCTCTTTTTCTTTGACCTTAATAGAATTAATCAAACGCAACTTGCTCAGCCTTTCAAATGCACTCCATACATCTTTACCATGTAGGAAAGAGATTTAGACAAATAACCAAGATATGCACCTTAACTCTCTAAGATGCTGCACTCTTTACTCCTCTAATTCTCTTGCAAATATTTCCCCCCTACATTAACTCACTTGGAATCTGCAATTCATGCCACAAATATGGACCGAGAGTATCCAGAGAGCACAGGCAGTGGGCTATTCCACAATGGGGATGTTATGATCGAGCAGTTGGTAAAGCTGAGTTATTTAAAAATCCCAGAGGGAAACTTTAAACAACTGTCATAATCAATAATTTTAAGTGTTATGTTTGAGATGCGACTCTAAATTCAGGAACCAGGCCACCAGTTCTCGAGGTTTTACATTAAACTAAATGAAACATTTTATTAATTTACACAGGTTAAAATGGATATACACATGGCTACAAATTACTACTATCATAACTTAATAAGTTCCCAAACTAATCTCCATTAAGGCAACAACAACCTATAGACTTAAACAAACACCAGGCAAAGCATTTTCACCTTACAAATTCAAAATGAGGTTCTTTTCACTTTGGTTCCTGTGGAGACAGTTTCAGGCTTACAGCTGCTTTGATCTTACATTGCTTCTGCTCTACACACACAAAACGGTCGTCTTGTTATACCTAGCACAGCTCATTGAATATAAATTCTCATTGTATCACCAGCTTCTGCTAACAATGAAACCCCTTTCATAGTACCAATTTTATTCGCAATATAAACATATTGCTCGGTTTCTGGTCACTAGGTGCCAGAATTCACCCCACTTCTTGAACACCCTATTCAAAAAATACAAATGCACTCTACTGCTCCGTTTACATCTCAAAACTAGTACACATCAAAACACCCAGACTAGCTGGCTTTAATCCAATTAAGACATACCCACAGGCTAAACGTCTATTTAAAAAAAATATATTTTCCAATAATATTATATACATTAATAGCTTCATGATAGGGGATCATCACAACCCAATCTCCACCATCCAATGTCTGACAGAAGTCTCTGGATGGTTATCAGGAGCATGGGCAATAGTTAATTTTTCCCCTGCTTAGGGTAGGATGTTGGAGGCTCGCTCCCCTGTACTTCCTTTCCTCCAAAGCATCAGCATGGACTGAAACTTAGATATTCCTGGTTTACACAGCTCAACGTCATTCCATCTTTTCAATACTCAGAATATTAAGACATTGTTGTCAAAAGCATTCACTGTATCACAGTGCATACCCATTAACTGCATCAGATTTATTTAGGAATAGTTGAGATGCACAGCCCGAAAGCATGTTCAGAGAGCCTTCATCACAGAATACATTTGAAAGCTACGCTTGTACATACGTACATGTATACACATTTGACAGATGCCAGCACTTATGAGAATGGTTTGGCAATAAATTAATAACCACACACCTGCAGGACTTCAGTGTACCAGCATTTTTATTAAGCCATTTAAGTTATATCCTTGGCTTTAGCTTGCTCCATTCCAGTGATGAATATACTGTCTCTCAATCCTTTTTATTTTAGTTCAGTGCTATTACATCTACAACCCGTCATGGAAAAAAAGTGCTTCCAACAAAATGCTTGCCTGCATTTGCACTGTAACACAGGATTAAGCTCTACTGGTTCTAAACACTTCACAAATACCTAAAGTTAAAAAGGGCACAACATATCGTTTAGATTTAAAGGTCACTAAGGACTGAAGTGAAATGAGTTAGATCTGAAGTACTATGTGGTCACTTTTCTACAGAGTAGATACCATAGATTAGAATCTCCAACCTCTATTATTAAAAACCAAGCTTGGATTATTCAGGTTTTGCTGCCAAATGATTTGTTTTCAGTTAGAGACCATGTAGGGAGGTCTTGTGGATAGCTTCACTGCCTCTGAGTGAGAAGCTCTGGGTTCGAGTCTCAGCCCAGGACAGGATGGTTAAGGAAGGTGCAGTCCTGATGCGGCCAAACAGATTGATTATCAACAAGCAAATCCTTTCAAAACATGCCAATGGCAGGTGGTAAGAGTGGGAGAGATTCCTGGTCAGCCTTATGATGAGAAGAAGGCTGGAGCCTTTACCAGCTGTTGGAAGCCCAAACTTCAAATCCCGACAAACCTCGGACTTCCCGTGCTTGTGCAGGCTGGGAGTAGGCTGCACATGTGCAGATCAGCACTTTTTTGCTCTTTAGGCCAAAGACTGGTCCAGTGCGGAAGAAGAACAGTGTGGAAACCTGTGTCAGGTGACCAGGTGCGGAGCGCCACGGTCAGCAAGTGTCCCCGGCAGAGGATAGGGAAAGGTCCCAAAAGAAAGTCCCAGGTAAGGGGCAAACACAAGGGACAGTAAAGATCCCAGTTAAGAAGAGAGGAGCAGAGAAACAGACTCCAATTAGAGAAAAAGGCTGCAGGTAGCAGGCTTTAAGTGAAGTGGGCTCAGGAGAAGCCCTGGTAATCAACGAGGGCTAAGAAAAACCCCTGAAAATCCAGAAAGGCAGCTGAAGTTTGGTAACTCCATGCTGTGAACTGTTGGGGCAAAGGTACTCCTTTGGAGAAGCAGTGTTCTGCTTGATGCAGCTGAAGAGCTGAATTTGTGCTTGTGAGTTGATGTTTGAGTGTACTCGGGAATCCAGAAGAACAGAATCTTGGAAGGAGAGACTGAAACACAAACTCAGAAGCAACAATATTTGCAGAAAATTCCAAGGTGAGGTCTTCAAAGGTGGAGACTGGAAACCCTGAGAGAGAGAGAGAGAGAGACGGAGTTTTAGTGAGATTGGTTGTCTCAGTGTGACTAACATCTGGGTAGGTTGTTGAGAAATCCATGGAATCTGGTTTGGTCACATCTGTCACTTATTGTCTAATGTGGTGTGTCTGAGATAGATAGCAAGATAGATGTTGTAAATGGTTTTATTTTTCTGACCTTATATACTAAAGTTTATTTTTGCTTGTTCAAAACCTGTGGAATCTTGTGGCTTTCTTTGCTGAGCAAGGATCTTGAATCTCAAACTTTGTCTACTTTAAACAAAACGTTATTGTTCTCTAACTAGATCCTACCAACAACTTGGGGGTCTGGTCAAAGATCATAACACATTACTATCCATAGCTCCAGGCTACAACATGCATGTAAAAGTGCCAGTTGCCCCAGCAACTTTGACTCCCCGAGCGATCTGTAACAGACCATGTAATGCATACATGCGCAGATTTCATTGCAATCCTCCCCCCTCTGGAGTGTATTTTATAACAAGGCTCTAATATGATGGGATCTCTCTTCCAGAGAGAGATCATCTAACTGGCTTTGCTCTTCCAGAAACTGGGTCATGTCACTTACCATGTGGCTGATCAGAGAGCGATCTGAGCTGGCAGAGTTTCTAAGAAACAAGTACTACTCCCTTCATTCTGCATATTACAGCACAGGAGGATATCAATTGGTCCTCTCTGTCTTTCCACATACCCCTACAAGTTTTTCTTTTCAAGTGTTTATGGACTTCCATTTGAAGGTGTTGAATCTACTTGGGTCTGTGCATTCCAGATCATAGCAACTTGCTACATTAATAAAAAATATTATTTCCCCTCTGGTTCTTTTGATTTATCTAGCCACATTATTGTACCTTTTCATGCTTACATTTTTTTTGAGAGCACCAAAATCTCCAGTATTGATGTGCTTAAAGTTTGTCGCTAGAAATTCAGCTCTGGTTTTGTCCTCCATTTGCCTCAGCAAATGGCCTCTTTCTCTTTTGTCTAAATTGTGTTGTTTAGAAACACTATTAGCTTACCCTTCCTCTTAACTCACTGGGCAATACAGGGAGAGATTCCAGTTGTTTTCCAAAATATATTACATTCCTGGGGGCTGATGGCAGGAGCAAAACCATGATTGGAGGGATTCAAATATAGAGTTCAAGGAAAGATGGGTACAACATATTCAAGGACTTTGAGGTGGAAAGGGAGATGAAGCGGTAGTTTGCAAGGGTGGAGGAGTTGGGAGTGTTTTTTTGAAGAGCGATGATGAGGGCAGATTTGAAGAAAAGGGGAGCACTGAGGAGAGAGAATCAGGATTAATATTTCTGTGCATTATGACAAACTTTAACCTGGAAGCTGTAGAGCAAAAAACTTTGTAATTTCTTTAAAATATTTGTGTAATCTGTAATTATTTGTAAGAATGTTTCAACAGGGCTTTTAAGAGTTTGCATTCATTGTAAAGAGACCAATTGTAATTTTCTTGGATAATAAGAAATGCTGGTCAGTGTGCCCTGGTGACCCTCTACCTGCAAGCAATACAAACATGAAGTTAAGACAGAAGCCATGTGGCCAGACAAAAAGGAGAGCTGCAGACACAAAGCAGAGCTATAAGTGGAAGAGGTGGAGGGTGAAGGCACAGGTGCAGACAAAAAGAGAGTGCCAACAGAGCCAGAAAGAGGAACACAGAGAATTCTAGTAAACAGAAGCTATTCAATCTCAGGAAGAGGTCAGTTTTTATTGTTTGGCAGGAAAGGAGACAGGAGCTCTTGGAGGCAATGTGCAAGCTCACTAAAAATGTCTAAAACCTGTGTGAATAGCTCAGAGATGCGAGAGAACTGGGTGTTTTCCCAGAAATGGCCAAACTGTGAACAGCAGTGTTATTGGTTTGTTGGCCGAAAAGGAACTCTGGAAAGCTACATGATCAGGACTGTCACGATCTGAGGGACAGAGGGTTCATAGCAGTGTGCTGTGATGATAATCATACCCGTGAAAAACTCGGAAGTGAAAGCTACTGTCGAATAGAGGATGCCTGACCTACCATGCAGAAATAAAGAACAGCATATTGTGGAACTACATGGCTAAGTAATGCCAAACATGCTGAAGGGGAATGCTTGTGGTATCTTTGTTGCATCAACTATTTAAAGTGAAATTTACCTTTTTAGTATTATTTGCCTGTTAATTCATGTTTAATTTGCGTTGGTTCTGACTCGTGTTGAAGTAGAAGTTACAAAAAGTGAAATCTTGTTGATAATGTCTTCATCTAGAAGTCATTCATTAAATTTGCTGATTTTGGTTTGCGGTTCCCCCATAGGGATTGTAGCAAGATCATTTATGGTTGGGAGCAAAGTAGGTGAAGGATCTGAGTATCTGAATGCACTTTTCCATTGTGTCAATAGGCAAATAATAGTAAAATTAATCTATTCCATCTTTTGGCATCAAACCATAGGGAGTGAAAATACCAGGGCTGTAACGTCCAAACCTTCAACTGACCTTTCAACAAAGTAGCTGCAATGCTAATCTACAGGTTGAATCACATTTTAACCTAAAGGAACACAGTTTCTTCTCAGCAGTAGAATATGCTGTCCTTATGATATAATGCTCCAAACAATGCAATCAGAGATCTGCTAAAATATATTGCCGAGCAAGCAAGAATGCTTCACATAAAAGGGGAGGAATGTTGTGAGCAGCACCAAGATTTATAGCCACAATAGAGAATACAACCAAAACTGTGATAAGTTTCTGGGGACCGATGCATGTATTAGTTCAGAACCTAGAGGTATCATATTCAGTTTTAGTGTTGTATGTATTACTGGTTTTGACTAGATTGATAAATTTCAAATCAAATACCAAAGAGCACTAATACAAAAAACGACGAATATTTCATTACATAAAAGCAAAATCATGCAGGATTTCAAACTTCATTCGACTTCCATTCGACAGCACTTGATATTCCAGATATGTAGCATCAAGCATTTTTGCTGGTCTGATGCAAAAATATTTACATAATTGAACACCAAATCCAAAGGCAATGCACATCAGTTGAAAAAGGGTGCACCACTTTTTAATTTGTCAGAATTTCGGCATTTTTCCCAAACTGGTTGACACTGTAACTGGGTATATCATTTATACGTAAAGTCTGAATGGATTATTATTTTGAAGTAATTATGTAATGATTCCTAGATGCACATATTCAATGACTAAGCATCGGGTGAACACACAATATTGCTGACATGATGCAAATATTTTAGACAATTATTAGTTTGCATTTTTACATCCAGGTATGGTAGATAGTCAGGCATTAATTCTCAAAATATGTTTAGGAAAGAAAAGAATCACACTACTAAAATGAAACCCAACATTACTTCAATTGCTAAAATTTGTGAAGTATAAATGTTTGATTTCGGTTTGATTTCGGATTGAAGTTCGATAAAGACAGATAACATCACAATGAATTATTTATATATAATTTTTATTTGCTGCATTGCACCGTAACTAGAACTAGAAAGCTATTTTCCTTAGCCTTGAATTTTCTTATCAGTATTCCACGAGCAGGCTGTATATATTTATTTTATTTATTAATAGCCCTGGCTAAAGCCTTCAAAATCCCTAATCTCAAGGCGCTTCACAAACTTTTCTATTGAATTAATGAACACCAGCTATGTTCTTTCCTAAAGACCTTGGTGCACTGATATATGTGCTAATACTCTCAAATCCCTGCTCTTTGGCTGCATTCAATCACATTTAACTGAGATTAAATAGAGTTAAGCACTACTGTACCTGCATTTGATTTTCATATTAAAACGATTTGGTTAACTTTGTCCCTTTTCTATTTTGCAATAATCAATCCCAATCTAGGGTGAATTATTTCCTGTGTTAACAGAAAACACATCAAGTGTCCAATTGGTTGTTTTCTTCATGGTGTTGGCTGAATTTTAGCTTGCTGCTCAAGCTTAGGTTTCCCTTTCATTTGTTTAGACATCCCCAGAGGACCCATTAGAATTGTTCTTTTTTATTAAAAAATAAAACAAAAACTGGCATAGGTTTTTTAGAAGCAATGATATAGCAACTTCATCCTTTGGATGAGGAGGCGGGGGTGTACTGGTATTGTCACTGTACTCCAGAGGCCCAGGGTAATGCTCTGGGGACCTAGGTTCGAATCCTGCCAGCAGATGGTGAAATGTGAATTCAATAAAAATCTGGTATTAAGACTGATGACCACAAAACCATTGCCAATTGTTGTAAAAACCCATCTGGGTCACTAATGTCCTTTAGAGAAGGAAATCTGCCATCCTCACCTGGTCTGGCTTACATGTGACTCATGAGACCCAGAGCAATGTGGTTGACTCTTAACTGCCCTCTGAACAATCAGGGACTGGCAATAAATGCTGGTCTAGCCAGTGACGCTCACATCCCATGTACAATTAAAAAAAGCTATTTTTGAATAAATTATAAAACAGATAATTCTTATCAACACTGTCAACTAATAATTCTCCTCAGGTACTATTTCTCTCTTCCTTCTGTTCTTAAAAAATCTAACTTCAACTCTGTGTTCTCCAAGCACTGCCTATGTCCAACCTCCTCTTCCTTTCTTAGCTTCTGAAATGCATGGTTGTCACCCAAACCTCTGTTTATCTCTCCTTTCACTCAAGTACCAAACAATTGGTAGCACTTTCACCTTGATGTTAGAAGGTTATGTTCAACTCTCAGTCCAGACACATAGGCACAAAAATTTAGGTTGACCCTCCAGGGCAGTACTGAGTAAGCACTGTGCTTATGGAAATGCTGGTTTTCAGATGAGATGTTAAAAAGAGGCCTGACTACCCTCTCAGGTGGAGATAAAAGGTCCCATGGTACTATTTCAAAGGGCAGTTATGGCCTATGACCTGATCAATAATTATCCCTCAACTAACATCACCAGAAAAAACATCTGATCGTTATCACAGTTCTGTTTGGGGGAGCTTGTTGTGTGTAAATTGGCTGCAGTGTTTTCTCCATTCCAACAGTGTCTACAATACTAAAGCATTTGCTGTTAAATGCTTTGGGACGTCCTGAGATTGCAAAAGACATTATGTAAACACAAGCATGCCTTTTTATTTTGTTTTTTTTTTACACTGACAGTACTGAGACCTGTATCAAGATGTATCCCCAATGATGCACTACCTATTAAAAACTCATTTACAGTATGAGGGCATCGTTGACTATGCCGGCATTTACTGCCCATCCTGATTGCTCTCGAGGTGGTGGTGGTGCGCTGCCTTCTTGAACTGCTGCAGTCCTTGTGGTGTAGGTACACACACAGTGTTGTAAGGGAGGGAGTTCAAAGATTTTGACCCAGCAGCAGTGAAGGAATGGCAATATATTTCCGAGTCAGGACGGTGAGTGGCTTGGAGAGGAACTTCCAGCTGATGGTGTATCTGCTGCCCTTGTCCTTCTGGATGGTAGCAGTCGTGGGTTTGGAAGGTGCTGACTAAGAAGCCTTGGTGAGTTTCTTTACTCTTCTTATCCTTTTTCTGGCCTTCAACTGTTGATCTGACATACACTTCCATTCTAGTCTGCCCTAATGAATTCAACTCATCAACAATAGGTTTTCCTTACCATCCAGTCATAGTCATCTGTACTTTCTAAAATACATTCTTACTTCCCACCCTTAATTCATCTACAGGCTGCTTCTTGGTGACAGTAATGTAAGCAGGGGGACAGCTTACATATGCATACTGATGATACTCAGTCTTCATTCCATGATTTTTACGACAATCTCATTGTGAGGTATCAAGCTTTATGTCTGTCAAAACTTTCTGCAACCTAATGTTGGAAAATCCAAGGACACCTCTAACATACCTAAACCCTGATCCCATCCCTCTTCTTGTTCACTCAAGCCCAACATGATTCTTTATCCACAGCTGAGCTTCAACATGACATCCAGTCCATCAACACTAACCATTTCCATCTCTAAAACATTGTTCTTTTCCATCCTTATTCTACTCCCACCACTCTTAAAATCTATATCTACATCATCACCTAAAGATTTGACTTCTCTTGTGCCCTCTTGCTAAGCTGTATCATAAACAAATTCCAACCCATCCCAGAATTAGTGCGTCCATTCTACACAAGCTGATTTGTTCATTTTTCCCTAACCGTGTCAATCTGCAGTGGTTCCTTGCCTCTCAGCATATGAACTTCCAAATGGTCTATCTACAAAACTTGACATAACCTCATTCCAACCTATCTCTGTGAAACAACACATAAATCCTTTATCTCCACCTAAACATTCCTCAATTCAATCTCTCCTCTCTTATGCATTCTGCCTTCCTCCAAAGTAAAACAACAGAAATCAGTTGTTCAAAAAAGAATTTAAATGTGATACAAAACCATTTTATACCCCTAAGGGGCAAGAGCTCTATTTGTCAAAAAGAAGGCATGGGCAACTAAAGAGCTAAGGGACAACAGAAAACAAAAAGAAAAAGCAAATAGAAATGCAAAACGTAGTTCAGGTCCTGACGACTGGGAAAGATACAAAGAACTGAAATGGGTGACAAACAGGTAGAGCTACGAAAAGGGAGTAAGAAAAGAAACTTGCAAATGATATGAAAATACACATTTTTCATAATTATATTAGGAAAAAGAGGGTGATAGGCGCAATGTTAACCCCTTGATTAATGGTGATACTGTCAACGAAAATAAGGGAAAGTAGAATAATTGCTTTGTGTCAGTAATTACAGTAGAGGAAATAGAAAGCATGCTGGATATGCAAAGGAAACTAATATTGAATCAGGGATATTGTCTCACCAATAATAACATAAGCAAAATTACTGCACTAGAGTGCGACAAATCCCTGTGACCAGAGGACTTCCATGCCAAGGTTTAACAAAAAGATAAGAACATTGCAGATGCCCTAACTACAATCTTTCAAAAGCTCTCTTGATTTGGAAACCATTACTTTCAATTGAAAAATTGGACAGAACAATCTGCCAATTAAGAAAGGAGGGGAAAACGGATTTATAAACAAATCACTCAACATCTGTTGTCAGAAAATTACTAGGACATATAATTGACAACTTATATTTATACAGCACCTTTAACAATGAAATATCCTATGGCATTTCACAGGGGCATGAGAAAACTGAATATGAAACTGAGCCACATGAGATATTAGGGCAGATGGCCAAAAGCTTGGTCAGAGGGGCTTTAAGGAGGAATGTGAGGAGAAGAGGAGGTGGATAGCTTGGGGCCTAGGCAATTGAAGGCACGGCCACCAATGATATCATTTTTAATATTCATTCATAGGATGTGAGCTTCGCTAGCTGGGCCAGCATTTATTGCCCATCCCCAGTTGCCCTTGAAAAAGTGGTGGTGAACTAGCTTCCTGAACCGCTGCAGGCCATGTGGTGTAGGTAAACCCACAGTGTTGTTAGGAAGGGAGTTCTAGGATTTTGACCCAGTGACGGTGAAGGAACACGATACATTTTCAAGTCAGGATGGTGAGTGACTTGGAGGGGAACTTCCAGGTGGTGATGTTCCCATCTAGCTGCTGCACTTGTCCTTCTACATGGTAGTGGTCGTGGGTTTGGAAGATGCTGTCGAAGGAGCCTTTGTGAATTCCTGCAGTGCATTTTGTAGGTGGCACACACTGCTGTTACTGTGCGTCGGTGGTGGAGGGAGTGAATATTTGTGGATGTGGTGCCAATCAAGCAGGCTGCTTTGTCCTGAATGTGTCAAGCTTCTTGAATGTTGTGGGAGCTGCACTCATCCAGGCAAGTGGAGAGTATTCCATCACACTCCTGGCTTGTACCATGCAGATTGTGGACAGGCTTTAGGGAGTCAGGAAGGGAGTTACTTGTCGCACAATTCTAAGCCTCTGACCTGCTCTTGTAGCTACAGTACTTATATGGCTAGTCCAGTCCTTTTTCTGGTCAATGGTAACCTCCAGGATGTTGACAGTCAGTGATGGCAATGCCATTGAATGTCAAGGGGTGATGGTTAGTTTATCTCTTGTTGGAGATGGTCATTGCCTGGCATTTGGGTGGCACAAATGTCACTTGCCACTTGTCAGCCCAAACCTGGATATTGTCCAGGTCTTGCTGCATTTGGACATGGACTGCTTCGACATCTAAGGAGTCATGAATGGTGCTGAACATTGTGCAATCATCAGCGAACATCCCTACTTCTGACCTTATAGTGGAAGGAAAGTCATTGATGAAACAGCTGAAGATAGTTGGGCCTAGGGTTCTACCCTGAAGACCTCCTGCAGTGATGTCCTGGAGCTGAGATGACTGACCTCCAACAACCACAACCATCTTCCTTTGTGCTCGATATGACTCTAACCAGCAGAGAGTTTTCCCCCAATTCCCACTGACTCCAGTTTTGCTAGGGCTCCTTGATGCCACACTCAGTCAAATGTGGCCTTGATGTCAAGGGTAGTCACTCTTGCCTCACCTTGGGAGTTCATCTCATTTGTCCATGTTTAAACCAAGGCTGTAATGAGATCAGGAGCTGAGTGGCCCTAGCGGAACCCAAACTGGGCGCCAGTGAGCAGGTTATTGCTAAGCAAGTGCCGCTTGAATACACTGTTGATGACTCCTTCCATTACTTTACTGATGATTGAGAGTAGACTGATGGGGCAGTAATTGGCTGGGTTGGAATTGTCTTGTTTTGTGTGTACAGGACTTACACGGACAATTTTTCACATAGCCAGGTAGATGCCTGTGTTGTAGCTGTACTGGAACAGTTTGGCTCGGGGTGCGGCAAGTTCTGGAGCACAAGTCTTCAGTACTATTGCTGGAATATTGTCAAGGCCCACAGCCCCTGCACTATCCAGTACCTTCAGCCGTTTCTTGATAACACACGGAGTGAATTGAATTGGCTAAAGACCGGCATCTGTGATGCTGGAGACCTTTGGAGGAGTCCAAACTGAATCAGCACTCGGCACTTCTGGCTGAAGATTGTAGCAAATGCTTCAGCCTTCTCTTTTGCACTATTGTGCTGGGCTCCCCCATCATTGAGGATGAGGATATTTGTGGAGTCTCCTCCTCCAGTGAGTTGTTTAACTGTCCTCCACTATTCACCACTAGAATGGCAGGACTGCAGAGCTTAAATCTGATCCGTTGGTGTGGAATCACTTAGCTCTGTCTATCACTTGCTGCTTATGCTGTTTGACACACAAATAGTCCTGTGTTATAGCTTCACCAGGTTAACACCTCATTTTTAGGTATGCCTGGTGCTGCTCCTGGGATGCCCTCCTGCACTCATTGCTGAACCAGGGTTGATCCCCTGCCTTAATGGTAATGGTAGAGTGGGGGATATGCTGGGCCATGAGGTCACAGATTGTGTTCAAGTGCAATTCTGCTGCTGCTGATGGCCCACAGTGCCTCATGGATACCCAGTCGTTGATCTGTTCGAAATCTATCCTATTTAGCATGGTGATAGTGCCACACAACACGATGGAGGGCATCCTCAATGTGAGGGCGGGACTTGGTCTCCACAATGACTGTGTGGTGATCACTCCAACCGATACTGTCATGGACAGATGCATCTGCAGCAGGCAGGTTGGTGAGGATGAGGTCAAGTATGTTTTCCCTCTTGGTTCTCTCGCCACCTGCTGCAGACCTGGTCTAGCAGCTTTAGGACTTGGCCAGCTCAGTCAGTAGTGGTGCTACCAAGCCATTCTTGGTGATGGACATTGAAGTCCCCCACCCAGAGTACATTCTGCACCCTTGCCACCCTCAGTGCTTCCTCCAAGCGGTGTTCAACATGGAGGAGCACTAATGGGATAGTGCAGGGGATACATGGTAATCAGCAGGAGGTTTACTTGCTCATGCTTGACCTGACGCCATGAGACTTCATTGGGTCCAGGGTCAATGTTGAGGACTCCCAGAGCAACTCCCTCCCAACTGTATATCACTATGCCACCACCGCTGCTGGGTCTACCCTTCAGGTGAGACAGGATATACCTAGAAATGGAGATGGTGGTGTCTGGGACATTATCTGTAAGATATGAATCCATGAGTCTGACTACCACAGGCTGTTGATTGACTAGTCTGGGAGACAGCTCTCCCAATTTTGGCGCTCTTAGAACTCCAAGCGTTAACCAAGAGGAGAAAAGGAGAGATCACGTAAACTAGGATTGTATTTTCATGAATATAGAAGGTTAAAGGGCGATTTGACCAAAGTCTTCAACATATTAAGGGAAACAGATAGGGTAGATAGAGAGAAACTATTACTGCTGGTTGCAAGTCTAGGACTAGATCTTTTAGGGGAAAGATTTGGTGGAGTTGGTGTGGATGCTATGTCAATACTTAATTTTAAAAAGTGTGTTTAACAGACTTTTGATAACCAAAAGTATTAATGAACATGGAGCAAAGGCAGGTATTTTTGAAAAAGGTCACAAATCAGTTATGATTTTATTGAATGGCAGTACAAGCTTGAGGGGCTAAATGGCCTTTTCTCATTCTAATGTTTCCACTTTCAGCCATGTCGAACCTTGAATTTACTGACACAAAAACAAAAAATGCTGGAAAAACTCAGCAGATCTGACAGCATCTGTGGAAAGGCAGAGTTAATGTTTTGAGTCTGTATGACTCTCCTTCATTTCCCTCCTGGTATTTGACAAGGTGTTTACTAAAACTCGCTTTCGTGGCCCTATTTCCTTCCTCTGACTGTCTTCGGCTCTGAAGAAGAGTCATACGGACTCCAAATGTTAACTCTGTCTTTCTCTCCACTGTCAGACATGCGGAGTTTTTCCAACATTTTTTGTTTTTGTTTTAGATTTCCAGCATCCGCAGTATTTTGCCTTTTATCTTGATTTTATTGGTTGACTTCTGACTGGCTGGAACTTTTAACTTAAGAGAGAGCTCTGTACATGCACAGTGCTGTCAACCATAAGTCATTAATTTAAATCTTTGGTGTTGGGAAGGGAGAATTTCTGTTCATTAAATTAAGGTCAGGTAGATTTACAAAATATTCAGGTTTCAAAGTGTTGTTAGGCTATGGACTCGAGGGAGACACGCTCCACCGCTTTTTGGAATCAGATTGGCTGCACCCTGAGACTGGGTCATGAAGTTAAACCATCTTAGGAATCCAATACTTTTACATTGCAGCAGGTGTTTTATGAAAACAAAAACACATTGGTACTGGGGCACAATTGTGTGGTTTTCAAAGTTCTGTGCAGGGAATTCCCTACAAACACTGATAACAATTCAAAGAATTCCTGCTTTAACTTACAAAACATAACTTTTATTTTCTAGGAAGAAAATGTGATGACCGCTATGCATTCCCAGTTTGAAAGCCTATGGCATTTGTTTTTCGAACCACACAGCTCCACACTTAAACTAGAGCAATTTATTTCAAAGATCATTTATTGTTTTTGCTTAGCACCAAAATTCACTATAACTGCAGAATGTTTATTAATTCATACAATTGAAAATTCAAAGAACTGTATTTGTTCATATGAGTGTCCTGAGAAAAGCTAAACTCAATTAGAAACAATTAGTTCTTTGAAGAAATAACAGATTTTTAGTCCTGGAAAAACACCATCCTTCGAAACACATGACAAACATTTAGAACAAAGTTACTTAGACTCTTTTAACCAACCTGAAAAGTGACAATACAATTGTATTAATCAGCTGGCAGGAGGCTGCTTGTTTTGAATTAAAGCATCAGACATAAGGCTGGAGAATCAACTAAGTTATGTTACTTTGCATTTCAAGTGCTAGACTTGCATTTTTGAATTTTGTTAAACATTTTTTGTTAAATAGTCAGGTGAAACCATACAGTTAAAGTATTCACAGGGTCAAAAGAAGTGCAAAGTATCTTTGCACAATAATTCTTTAAGAACTCCAACCAATCGCTAGTATCAGCATCAATGTGTGCTTGGGTGGCAGCCCATTTGAAACAAACATTAATCAGTTGGTGGCTGTTCTCTTCCCTTGTTGCTCATCAGGAAAAAATAGCTGGGCTGGGAACACCACTTCCCTATACAGTACACACATGGTGTATTTGAACAACGCATCACTGGAGCCAGAGACCAGTCAGTCTATATTTCTGGGCCACAGAAAACTTTGGAACAGACAGAATTTTTATTTGCTTGCCTCACGGCACTAGTTAATTATTTAATGAAAGACTTATAAATTATGGTTCAACTGCCCCTGTTAGGAGGAAAGGTTTATCATACATTTCCATGCAAGACTGTACTTGCAACTGAGTCAGTCCAGCTTCTGTTCAATATAACATTTCAAAAAGGGCGAGGAGACCAAAAAACAAAAATCATCAGGGACACCATGTAATTCTAATTCTAAAGAAGTCCATTGCATCCAACCCATTGACAAAAAACTTGCTAACACTCCTGGGTACAAACTTTCAGTAACACACACCTGAGACTAACCCGGCCATGTGTTCACAATGGCATCTAGCAGTACTGTACCCACGCTCCTGAATGAGACAAAATTAACCACAATACAATGCAGTGCTTTACAAATTACATTGTATGGGTAATTCTGGGCTTTTATTATCTTTATAGCATGTGACAACCTGTTGTAGATATCCAGGTTCACAACACAGCATGCCTTCTAATCTAGGAATATGAAGCTGCGTAGGTTCTTCTGAGAGTAGGAGTCTGGAATAGAGATTCATCACTGAAACACATTTCGAAGCTATCCCTTAATTTCCCGTTTATTGAAAGGCTAAAACCTTTCAACAATAATGTGGTAATTATGGTTTTATGTAATGTGTAGTATATCTTTGTTACAAAGGAAGATCACATGATCTTATGTAACCAATAGAGTAGCAGAACGGGCTACCTCTGTAGTCAGTAGTATGAGTCAGTAGTATGGAGATAGGGTTTGAGTTGAAGGCACACAAGTGTAACTGCTGAGTACCTTTGTAAATAAACAGATTGTGTTCCACCTAAGAAGTGTCTGCTAATCAACTCTGTCTATTGTACCAACTCGGCCATCCCACAGCAAGTGTGCAACCAGGATCCATAAGTCCCAACAAATTGGTGACTTGTATCTAATAAACTGACAACGGGGTAAAAGCAAGGAAAGAGTGAGGATAAAGCGAAGATACAATAAACTGATTTCAAGAATAAAACAGGTTAGCGGAAGAAATCAAGAGAAATGAAATCGGGCTATACCTCGCACAGTAATCCAGCCGCATACGACTGGTCTCATTATGACTCATGTTCTTTTTCCAAGCAAATGACATAACAGAGGAAGAGAAGAGGCGAGCGATCCTCTTTTCTACGTGTGGGAATAAAGCCTACAATTTGATTCAAAGTTTGACAGCACCCAGTTCCCCAGATTTTTTTAAGTTTTGATGAATTAGTGGACCTCATGAAGGGTCATTACCAGCTAAAGCCCTTGGTAATGATGCAACAGTTCAAATTTTACTCAAGAAATAGATCCCCAGGGGAGATGGTTGCTTGTTATTTGGTAAGTTTGAACCAGTTAACAGTGAGTTTGGTACATCTTTATAAGATATGTTCAGAGATCATTTAATGTGTGGTGTGAATAAGGGCACGATTCAGAAGAGATATCTGTCTGAAACAAATTTGGATTTTAAGAAGGCATTAGAGATAGCACTGGCCACGGAAAGTTCAGTAAGGGTTTCAAAAGCCATACAGGGAGCACAAAATAGCGCCATCCTCCACTTGGCTGGGGCTTCCTGTCCAACAAGGACATGAAAATGCAAGACTCTGCCAGGAAGCAGAAAATTTAAAAATGGCATAGCAGCAAAAACGAGGAATAATTGAAACAGAGAGTGGAAACAAGACCTGCTGAGTTTTTCCAGGTATTTTTATTTTTGTTTCGGATTTCCAGCATCCGCAGTTTTTTGCTTTAACCTTATAACGATTCAATAGTTTAAGAAAACATTGTTTTTATTGTCATAATGAGACAGTGCAAGGAAAGAATCAGGCAGACTTGCAAACAAAATAAAAAAACCCAGTGAGATCTACGATGTAGAAGAGCCGGAAGCAGACAAATGCAGATATTTATTCATTATTTAATTTGAAGGTTGAAAAGCCAGAGCAAATACATGCAACAGTGAAGAATGGAAGTGGACACACAAGGTTCCACTACAGTAATTGGTGAACTCACCTTTGCATATCTGAATTATGAAATTAAATTTGGAAGAAACTGATGCCAAAGTAAAAACTTACACGGGTAAAGACATCCAAGTCAAAGGCATAAGCAGAATTACCAGTCCATAACGGAAGCCAATTGGTAAAACTACCCTTGATGGTGGTAGCAGGCAAGGGGCCAAGCCTCCTTGGGCGAAACTAGTTAAAGGAGATTAAGTTAGAATGGGCTGAGATTTTCCAGCTGAGAGCAAGTGGGCTACCAGAGCTATAACAAAAATATGCCTCAATCTTCAAGGATGAACTTGGGAAGATCCAGGGGCTACAAGCAAAAACTCATGTGGATCCAGAGGCAACCCCGCAATTCATGAAGACAAGGCACCTTATGCACAGTGGGAAAAGGTCAACATGAAACTGGACAGATTGGAGAAACTGGGCATTATACAACCTGTGCAGTTCTCAGAATGGGCAGCACCAATAGTCCCTGTCCTTAAACTCGACCAAAGTGTTTGAATTTGTGGAGACTGCAAATTGACAGTTAATAAAGTGGCTAAGCTGGACAAGCACCCCATACCAAAAATCAAAAGACTGGTATGCTAAGCTACCAGGTGGAACTGCTTACATGAAGCTTGATATGAGTCATGCTTATCAACGATTAGCGTTAGAGAAGGCCTCCTGGGAATTTGTCACAGTTAATGCACACAAAGGGTTTATCAATATAATGGCTTCTCCTCAGCTGGGGCCATATTCCAGAGAACAATGGAAAATTTATTGCAGGAACTGCCCCGCATTGTAGCCTTTTTAGATAATGTTCTGGTGACAGGGCTCACTGAAAAAGAGCATTTGGCAAACCTAGAAGGAGTCTTAAAACGTTTCTTGCAGGCTGGAGTGCATTTAAAAAAAGAGAAGCGCACATTCCGGGTAGATTCAAAGGGACCCTATCCGGTTGAGGAAAAAGTGAGAGCCATAAGAGAGGCATCTGCGCCAAAGAACCCCTCTGAGCTCAAATCATTCTTAGGAATGATCAATTATTATGGGCGGTTCTCACCCAATTTGTCTATAGAACTGCTACCTCTGCATTATCTACTCAAGAACCACAACGTTGGTCTTGGGAGACACCACAGAAAGAGGCTTTCATAATGGTGAAGCAATTGTTGCACTAGTCCAACCTATTACAACATTATGACCAGAGGAAAGAATTGGTGTTGACATGACGCATCTCCCTGAGTGGGAGCAGTGTTCTCCCATCAAATGGACGATGGCATGGAACTGCCTATAGGATATGTATATCAAGAGCACTCACCACAGTGGAAAAAGGATACTCACAGACAGAAAAAGAGGATGTTCCAGTTCCTCAAGAACTAGATTTATTGTTAAATTTCTTAGATTCACCGCCGTTATGTGCTAGACAGATCAGAGACTGGACAAGTCGAAACCCAGTCTTATCAAAAGTACAAGAACATGTGCTTTATGATCGGTCACAATAGCATGTATCTGATGAAATGAAACCATACTTTAACAGAAGGCATGAAATAACCAGCCAGGATGCTATCTTATTGTGGAGAGCACAAGTGATAGTTCCTCCAAAGAGAAGAAAGACATTGTTAATTGAACTAAATAGTGCACATCCAGGAATATCCTGAATGAAGACCACAGCACACAGCTATCTATGGTTGCTTGGGATGGATGGAGAAATAGAGAACTTAGTGAAGAATTGTGTGCAGTGTCAACAACTGCAAAAGTTACCTTCAACAGCTCCGTTACACCCTTGTGGGGGCCAGGAAGGCCATGGGTGTGGTTACACATTGACTATGAGGGGCCTTTCATGGGAACAATGTTTCTGCTCATTGCTGATGCCTAATCAAAATGGATGGACATATATGAGGTGAAGTCACCAATGTCTTCTGCTACAATTGAGAAGCTATGTTAAAGTTTTGCCATTCACGGACTACATGAAGTGGTCGTATCTGATAATGGCCCAGCATTTACAAGTGCTGAGTTTTAACGCTTTATCAGCCTCAATGGTATCACTTATGTAAAAACTTCACCATACTACCCTTCCTCAAATGGACTGGCTGAAAGAGTGGTTCAAACGTTCAAGTCAGGCATGAAAAAGTTAACTGTATATCCCCTAGCAACCAAGCTAGCATGTTTTCTTTTCCATTATAGGACCACCCCTCACACAACAACAGGTGTCACACCTGCAGAATTATTGATGAAATGCCGTCTCAGGACGAGCTTGATAATGCCGAATTTAGGGGGGGCGGAGTTCAAAAGCTCCACACGACTGCCATAGTTGTGACATGGAGTTTACCACAGGAGAGACTGTATATGTGAGAACTTTGGAGAAGGCCCAAAGTGGTTACCGGGTGAAATAAGTGCAGTGACGGGACCTCTACATGAAGGTGGAAGGCCAAGTCATATGCAGACATGTGGTTCGTCTAAGGGAGACAGAAACAAATCACCAAGAAATGATTCCACTAGTGTTCACAACTGGGTCAACTTTTCCTGTTGAGAGAACTCAACCTGGTACAAATGTGTCAAATGTGTCTGTTGTACCTGCAAGAGTTGAAGAAACAGGTTCGCAGGTGCCTGTTGAAGAACCTGATGATCGAACAACTCCAGAAAAGGAGGCTCCTGACAAAGCATCTGAAGTCGTGGAGCTGAGATGTTCTACACACATAAGGAAACCCCCAGAAAGACTGAATTTGTAAATTACTTATGTGTGTAAATAATTTGCTATTTTGAGAAAATTGTACTTTGTAAATGTGAAATGTGTTTCCAAGTAAAGGGGGAGGGATGTGGTAATTATGGTTTTATGTAATCTGTAATATATCTTTAAGGAGGATATTATAAAGGAAGATCACATGATCTTATGTAGCCAATAGAGTAGCAGCACAGGCTACCTCTGTAGTCAGTAGTCTGTAGCTAGAGTCAGTAATATGGAAATAGGGTTTGAGTTGAAAGCGCACAAGTGTAGCTGCTGAGTACCTTTGTAAATAAACAGAATGTGTCCCACCGAAGAAGCGTCTGCTGATCAACTCTGTCTATTGTACCAACTCAGCCATCCCACAACAAACATGCAACCAGTTTCCGGAAGTCCCAACAAACTGGTGACTAGGATCTAACAAATAGTTAGATTAGTACAACGGTCTGTATCTGCAAGCACAGGTTTCAGCTTCAAGTCTGTTGTTGGAGCCATGTTTCAATCCATGCCATCCAAAAAATAAAGCAAAATTGCTACAATAAGCCTCAAATGCCTACATATACAGCTACCCTAGTTCAAAAAAATCTGTGTGGACACCAGCAGGCTTCTCAGGGGTGTGATAAGGTGCTACATAAATGCAAGCTGTCCCTGGCCAGATCTCCCATTCTGTCATTCACAAACAATCCAAGATCTTCTGTTGCTGTAATACTACAAATTCACTGACACAATGTGAATGACTGAAGGTAAAAATATTACATTATTAATATTGAAAGATACAAGGCTCAGATGTACTATTTCACCATTTAATATTTGCTTAAGATGCCACTTTGCTGTTTCCTCACAAAGAACCTTATTCTTAGTTATTTACATAACAGCTTTCCCATAATGAACCCGCAGTAGTTGCTTATTATTAATTTATCTATTCTTCCCTCCTACTGCCCCAAACCTTCCCCCTCAGTTATTTACATGGATAAAAGAGATATTTGTTCTTACTTCCCACAACAGATTTGTAACATCTGCAAAGTGATCATTGATAAAACAATTGTTAGTATGTTTATTTCAATTGATGAGTCCTTAATTAGAGAGCCTGCAAAGATATGATGGGCTGAATGTCCTACTTCTATGCTGTAACTGTTCTTCTGCTTTGGTTTTGTCAGCATCACAGACTAACATCCGTACTCTGCCAAATTATAGATGTGGTTAGCGCTAGCTGAACGAGACATGACCCACTGATAATGAAAAAACTTAAAAATGGAGATGATCTAAAGATGGATCTTGAAGATTTCAAGTGATGAGGCTGTTTTTGGCAGTTTGTTCCACTGTGGGATTGTTCTTGGAAAGAAAGATTGTTGATGCACTGCCTTGGAAATAAATGGTCTCTGTAGTTTATGTGGATGGCTATCTTGTATTTTGTCACTGCCAGAGAGCACCAGGTATTTGTTTCTGTCAATTCACACCATTTCATTCCATATTTTATTAAACATACTGAGATTCCAGGTAATGTTGGAAATACACAGCAGGTCTTGTAGCATCTGTGGAGAATAAATAATTAACATTTCTGGTCGATGACCTTCCATCAGACCAGTTCATTAACTTGAAACATTAAGTTTGTTTCTATCTCCACAGATTCTGCCAGATCTGCTGAGTACTTCCAACGTTTTCTATTCTTATTTCAGATTTTCAGCATCTGCAGTATTTTACATTTATGTGATTTTGTCCCTCTAACAAACATAGATGCAATGATGCCTAAGATGCAATGTTTCAGAGGTCACACTTCTGCAAGGTGTGGCTTTAGGTTGGATGTAAACTTATAAAGCTACAGGCATTCCAAAGTCATGGGTATATATGGCATCAACATCACTACATAGGCACAACTCAACACAATAAAATTCTCATTAGTGCTAGCATTAAAAATAAAATACAAGCTAGTCCAGTATTTAGCTGGTGTTTGGCAGAGGATGGGGATTGTGACCAACCTATTGAGTTCATGTGAAAGATGTACAGTTCCAGCACGCAAGCTCACACACCTGCATTTCCCCAGATGCCAAGTTTCTGATATCGACCATATTGTTTGAAAGAGGTGACTGATTTTCAGTTGCTTCAGCAGGTAGATAAAGAGGAAAAGCTCTTGGCTGAGTCACTGCCAAACAGTCTTGTGAGCTTTCCATCAACTGGCAATTAGGCAGCATGGGAGCATTGGGTGGGTGGGTGGTGGGTGGGTGGTGGTGGTGGGGGGGGGGGGAGGAGGAGGAGGAGGAGGAGGAGGAGGAAGGAAGTCTGTTTACCTCCTTATGTACATTGACAGAGTTTCTCCCCAGTAGCCAGAGATCAGAAGCTGCTTAGGTCCCAGTGAATCTCAAATTTCACAGGAGGGCAGGTATACGTTAAGAAAACCACTTCGAGGCATTTCTACCACTAAATAACCAATTTCACGGGTAAATTCAGGTTTACTTCTATGGTTCATACGTTTGTTATGTTTATAAACATAAAATTCTGAGGACGGGAGGGGACAAAAATGGAATAAGAGGCATTGTTTTTTTTAAAAAAGGTAAATTTTAAAAAAGCATTAATAGTAGATACTCTCCATTGCTTGACCCCACCTTTAGACCAATAGAATTGATGGGTTAATACCTAGGAAAATATGTAAAGAATGGTTGATTTTCAATCTAATATTTAGTATTATTGTGCTGCCTACATGCAGTTTGTGATGTTATCCCCTAACCTCCAGTAAAAATTACAGCAGTTTTGCTTGCTGTTATGTATATTCATTTTGTTTCTTCAAGTGCAGTCACTCAAGGGATCCAAGCAGTCTGCTGAGGAATATAAACTTCTACTTAATAAGACTTGCTTTTCTAACTGTGAAAATGCAACTAAATCAACTACCATCTGTTCCATGTCTCAAAGTGTTAAAACATTTGGTTAAAAAAAATGAAACAAGCACCTCCTTGCAATAAGTCTTTACAGAGACATCATGTTGTAAACCACTGTATAAGATGCTCCCCTGCATCCTTGCTCTAATCTCGTTAAAATAACACAGTAATTGGGAATATATGCCAGATTTTACAGTAATCTCCCAGCAGCCTGCTGCAGGAACAGATTGTAGCCATGAGAATCACTGTCAGGAAAGCTGGCATGAGGCTTCATAAATAACAAGACATCTGGAAAGCTATAAAGCGAACATAAGCAGCAGCTTGAGCATATAACAGCAAGAATGTTTTGAGCCCACGTAAAATGCATGAGAAGAAATTAAATGAGCTGAGAACTAAACTGCGCTGTGTCAACACAAAGGCATGAAAAGGCCTGGCATTTTCAGCAAGGGAAGCATCCAGTTTTACAACACAATTACTGCTAGTTCTGCCACTTTCAATTTGGAAAAAAATGACAGTGTATTTTTTTCTTGTTAATGCATTTACTTCAAACCATACAAACTTTTTCCTTTCCCAAGATCCATCCAATACTTGAACTCTGCAACATGCTAAATGAATTAGGCAACAAATCTACAGAATGTGGATCAGGAAATTGCAAATTGGGACTAAGAATAATATGTTTGAGATGTTGTGCCATGAATATGATATGAATCTGTACTTGGATACCTTTAAATTTGATCAGTGACCCTGGCGGGGCCAGCTTCTGTCTTCATCAGAAATATTCAATCTCTTCTCACACGATTTTAGGATAGAATGTGGGGCATCAAGATTTTGCTGTCTTGGGCTGAGGTTTAGCTGGACGCTGAACCAACAGGTATTCATTTGAACCTTGGCCAAACAAACTGCCAAGCATGTAGTTACCATTGACCAATTAGATTCCAGAAACTGGTGCCACCGCACTGTTTTCAGTTTATGGAGCAATCAGACCACAAAAATCAGGCCATGCACAGTTGGAAGGACAGACCAAACAACTTAAAAAAAAAATAGCAAGAACGAAGCCATTATCCTCAGTCCTACCAGGAAGAGAGTCCCTAGACACTGTTTCCACCCACCCCCTCCCTGGCCACAGGCTCGACCAGACAGTTCCAAACCTCGAAGTCCTATTGGCCCCATATTGAGCTTCGGATCCCACTCTCTATCAAAATATCACCTTCTTTCATCTCCTTAATATCACCCATCTTTGCTCTGCCTCACTTTGGCCAGGATTTTGTGCTTTGAGGCAGGACGCCAAAGTTGGGGCCAGACCTGCATCCGGATGTCACACTGTGTTGGGAGCAGTAACCCAACATTGATTTTTGCAGAATTGGTCTAGTAGTGGCCAAAGGGCAGGCATGCCCCCAAGGCTGGGGGGGCCAAAAGGAGGCCTTCCAGGGGTGACACACCAGCAGCCCATGGGAGAAGAGGGAGAAGAGGGAGAGAGAGAGCGCAAGTGAGCGAGAGCGTGAGCAAGCGAGAGAGAGAGACACACACAATGAAACTGCCCACTGAAGAGAAGATAAAAGAATTTAATCAAAAAAGGCCACAGCTACCTTGTCATGATTGTGGAGGGGCAACCCCTCCATTGGACTCCAAGCGACTGCAGCTGAGGGCCACTCACCCTGATGGGTGCAGGTGGGTGGATCCCTAGTGGGCTGAAATGTGGACACTGTCCTCTTAATGACCTAGATGAAGGAACTGAGGGCATTCTGGCTAAGTTTGCAGATGATACAAAGATAGGTGGAGGGACAGGTAGTATTGAGGTGGGGAGGCTGCAGAAGGATTTGGACAGTTTAGGAGAATGGGCAAAGATGTGGCAGATGGAATACAACGTGGGGAAGTGTCATGCACTTTGGTAGGAAGAATAGAGGCATAGACTATTTTCTAAATGGGGAGAGAATTCAGAAATCTGGAGTGCAAAGGGACTTGGGAGTCCTAGTCCAGGATTCTCTTAAGGTTAACTTGCAGGTTGACACGGTAGTTAGGAAGGCAAATGCAACGTTGGCATTTATTTCGAGAGGACTAGAATATAAAAGCAGGGATGTGCTGCTGAGGCTTTATAAAGCTCTGGTCAGACCACATTTAGAATATTGTAAGCAAATTTGGTCCCCGTATCTCAGGAAGGATGTGCTGGCCCTGGAGAGGGTCCAGAGGAGGTTCAAGAGAACGATCCCAGGAATGAAAGGCTTAACGTTTGAGGAATGTTTGAGGACTCTAGGTCTATACTCAATGGAGTTTAGAAGGATGAGGGGGCATCTGATTGAAACTTACAGAATATTGAAAGGTCTGGATAGGGTAGACGTGGGGAGGATGTTTCCATTAGTAGGAGCGATTAGGACCCGAGGGCACAGCCTCAGAGTAAAGGGAAGACCTTTTAGAACAGAGATGAGGAGAAACTTCTTTAGCTAGAGAGTGGTGAATCCATGGAATTCATTGCCACAGAAGGCTGTGGAGGCCGGGTCATTGAGTGTATTTAAGACCGAGATAGATAGGTCTTGATTTGTAAGGAGATCAAAGGTTACGGGGAGAGTGGGGTTGAGAAACTTATCAGCCATGATTGAATGGCGGAACAGACTCAATGGGACGAATGGCCTAATTTCTGCTCCTATGTCTTATGGTCTCTCTCCCACCAGAAGGCTGCTTTGCTTAACTGGCCATGTTTCGGCTGCTGTGTGGTGCCCACCTGCCGACTCAAAGTCCAGTCAGCGGGGGATAGGGGCCTTAATAAGCTCCTTAATTACTGCAAGTGGCTACCTGCTGCTTGTGGACGTGAAGCCATTCTATCCCCAAACTCACCTTCCCAAAAGTGATTCGGGGGTGGGATGGTGCCAGCAAAAAAAAAAAAGGGTCTGCCTGGCTCAGTTCCTGTCCCTATTGGCCTCTGAAAATCCTGTCCCTTACCTCCTGCTGAAATCCTCATCAATGTCTTTGTTACCTCAAGACTTGGCTATTCCAATGCTCTCCTGGCCATCATCCCATCTACCACCTTCATAAATTTGAGCTCATCCAAAATTCTGCTGCCTGTGTTCTAACTCGCATCATGTCTTATTGACTCATAATACCTGTGATTGCAAACCTATATTGGCTCGTAGCCCACCAACGTCTCAATTTTGAAATTCTCATTGTGTTCAAATCCCTTGATGACCTGGCCACTTCCTAACCTTCCTGAGCCTTACAAACTCTTTGCGCACTCTGTGTTCTTCCAATGCTGGGCTTCTGTGCAGCACCCATTCCCTTTGCCCCCACCACTGGCAGCATGGCATCAGCTATCCAGGCCCCAAGATCTGCGATTGCATTCCTAAACGTGACTGTCTCTCCACTTCTTGCTCCTCCATTCAAGCTCTCCTTAAACCTTATCACTTGACCAAACATGTAGTCCTATGTCTTAATATCTTTCCCTTTAATTTGGTGTCAATTTTTGTCAGATGACAATCCTTTGAAAGCCCTGGAATGTTATAGTACAATAAAGGCACTACAGAGATGCAAGTTGTTAATTTTTTCAATATGTTAACTTACTAACACATTATTTGGGCGTTGACAACGTACCATGCAATAGGTACTTTGTACGATATAGTCATGTGGGAGAAAAGGGAAGATACTGGATTGAATGGGGAATTGGTTGAGTTCAAGAGCAGAAGGCTGGTTACTAGGAGTCCCACAAGGATTAGTGTTGGCACTGCTGTTCTTCATAGTGTATATTAATTATCTAGATGAAGGAGTTGTGGATGCTGTCCTCAAGTTCACAGATAAAAGAGTGTTGTGGTATTGTTAGGATCCTCAATGAGGAAAAAAACCCCTAAAATGTAATTTAATTGCAAGGAAGACATGACTTGCATTTGACAGACGTCATTTAATGTAGATAAATGTAGCATAATGTGGGTAGGTCTAATGCCAAGCATGTGTATACCATGCGTAAGTCTGTTGGGAAAGGGAGCTATATAAGTTACCGCACATGAGTCTCTGAAAGTGTCTGGGCTGTGCCAAGAGGGCAAGGTAAAAAATGTCTTATCGTAAACGTCTGCTGGTGAACACAAATTGATTGTAACAGCTCAAAAAAGTAGTTGGATACATACATAAAAGGTGGGCCACTGGTATGCACCTCATGGTCACTGTGATCTTCTGAGCATACTTTGATCACTTTAGGGAGTCGTGATGATTCAGTCCCACAACAATGTTGTTGATTCTGAACTGCCTTCTGAAGTGTCCTGGATAGCCATTCAGTTGTATCAAACTATACAAGTACTGGCTTAAGAAGGCAATCCACCACCTCCTCAGGGCAACTGGGGCCTGGCAATAATGCTGGCCTTGTCAGTAAAACCCGCTTAGCAAAAATGAAAAAAAATGTTAAACGTTGTTGTATTTCCTCCTCACCCCCCCCACACACACACACACACACACACACACACACACACACACACACACACACACACACACACACACACACACACACACAAAACTAGCATCACCTACCTTTGGTCAACAAAGAATGTATGCTCACAATCTGTATCTGCCAATGAGAATGAGGGGAGGCAGTGGCATAGTGGTATTGTCACTGGACTGGTATCCCAGAGACCCAGGGTTATGCTCTGGGGACCCGGGTTCAAATCCCACCATGGCAGATGATAGAAATTTGAATTCAATAAAAAGCCTGGAATTAAAAGTCTGATGATGATCATTGTCGATTGTCGTAAAAAAAAACTCATCTAGTTCATTTTAGGGAAGGAAATCTGCCATCCTTACCTATCTGGCCTACATGTGACTCCAGGCTCATTGACTCTTAAAATGCACCCTGAACAAGGATGGGCAATAATTGCTGGCCTAGCCAGCGATGCCCACATCCCCATGAACGAATATTTTTTTCTTACAAACGTGAATATATGTGTTTTAATGTGCTAGTGTAAAAGATGCCTCCTGGACTGATTGCAAATTGCTTGGCCTCTGATGTTATGTCATGTTGAGAAATCATTATCAATAATTAGAGGTATGAATTGCATTCCTCTGTCCTATATTACGACCTCTTTGTTCACCTTAAACTGACCAGTTCAATTCTAATGCACTGAAACCAAAATATGTTCCAGTCATGTGGTTCCACAGTGAGCATGTGACCAAACCAAAAGTGATATGTTGTTTTTGGTTAGCACTATGCCCAACTGTCCCGACCCCACTCTGTTGCCAAATCATATAGATAGAGTTTCTGTGTAACCAATAGAGTTCACATACTCTTCACAGACCAAAAATCTGACAGGTTTAGGTGCGTATGACAAGAACCATGGTTAGTGGTTCCTTAATTCCCCATTAAAATACAAAGGGTACTGTTAGAGTTTAACTAACGAATGAGCCAACTGCAGGGTGTCTCCCTCTGCATTTCCAGCAAGGCTCCTGTGCCTGTTCACTGCATTTCTTGTATGTTTATCTATATCTGAATGGGAAAAATCCTGTCTCTAGCAACAGGTCTCATTGATGAGCCAAGCCAGCTGGTCAACAATGAATAATGCCCTGGAGTATTGCAAACAGCAACATTGATTATTAAGTCTATCATGGAAGGCTGATCTTTATGTCGCAATGTTTCATTGACATGATGTGTCATCTTGGTGTTACCTTGACCCCAAAGGGACCCTGCTTACCTAACCTCCTCTCCCTATGGAAATTAGTTACTACTTGTTCATATTTTAATGGTGCTGAAAGTAAAAACAGAAATTCCAGAGTTAGAGGTGTGCATCTAAAAGAGGAGTGGAGATTTACATAGACATCCCTGGATCTTAGATACTGCACTACAAAGTATGATAATTTTTAATAATTGAGGAACTTTACAAAACAACAAAAATAGTTGTTTGGTAGTACAGAACTTGAGTACATCTGAAAAAAGATATTTTGTGGAAGCTTTTCATCTCGTACTCATCAGGACAATTGCAAGAATACTAAAGTCAGAGGAAGCAACAACTTTATACTGTATGAGGAGAGAGTGCTGATTGGTTGGCAAATGAACTCTTGATTGCCATTGAGATTGCACCAGTTAATAGTGACTGACAGTTAACTGCCAAGCATTGTTTGAAATTTTAAACAAGCTCCGATTGGTCAAGGCATTGCCCTGAGGAATTAACCAGCGAATGACTGTTACTTATTTTGTTTAGCTGAAACAAGTGCAATTTGCACACGTTCACCCTGTCTGCAAAGAACAGGACCCTGTGTATTAATATATGTAGCTTATAGTACACGCAAATATGCCACACTGCAAGCCTGACTAACAATCTTAAATTGAATGTCGGTGTAATTTTTAGCACACTGAAGATTTAGCAAATGTCGTCCAATTGGTGAATAACATCTAATGATGGACATAGTGTTTTGAGTTTTGCAAGCACGGGCTGATTGGGTACGGCCTGTACCTTGCCTATCACTAACAGCAGAAGGGACATGCTGTTTGATACGATCTGCCAGTCTTTGGGACAAACGGTCTACATACCCAGCATCACACTGCCAGTGAAATTCATGTACAAATTACTCAATTGTGTGATAGGCAGAACGTCTTTTTGGTTTGACGACAGCCTCCTGTTAGTGGCGAATACCACTCGCATTGCTACTGCACAGTAGCATCAAAAACATCCTGCAGGATAATTGCTACCCTGATCAGATCATTTCACGCTGTACATCATGCAAACTCATGAATGAGCCTTAGGCTGTCACTTTCAGACCTGAAACGTGCCCAGTCTACCTCAGATTACCCTGGAAAGCCAAGGTATCTAAAAAATTTGAGCAACAGGTGAAGTTAGCTGTTTCGTGCTGCTACTATGCAGTCGCAACACAAGGTATTCACCACTAACAGGGTGCTGTCAAGCCAAAAAGACATTCTGCCTAACACACAAATGAGTAATGTAGTTTATGAATTTCAGTGCAGTGTGATGCTAGGTATGTAGGCCATATATCCCAAAGACTGGCGGATTGTATGAAACAGCAAGTCTCTTCCGCTGTTTGCAACGGGCATGGTACAGACCACACCCAACCAGCCCATGCTTGCAAAATTCAAAACACAGCGGCCAACACTAGATGTGATTCCGTGATTGGACAATATTTGCTATCCTCAGTGTGCTAAAAATTACACTGACAACCAAATTAAGATTGTCAGTTGGACTCGAAGTGTGGTACATTTGCATGTACTGGAAAATACATATATTAATACACAGGGCCTTATTCTTTGCAGACAGAAAGAACATGTACACACATTGCACAATTTCAAACAATGCTCAGCAGTTAACTGTCAAGTCACCATTATCTGGTGCCTTCTCCATGTCAATGCCTCCATCAATCAGGGTCCACTGCCAACCAATCAGCACTCTCTTCTCATACAGTATAAAGTTGTTGCTTCCCTGACACTGGTATTCTTGCAATAGTCCTGATGAGTGCAAGATGAAAAGCTTTGACAAAATGTCTTTTCTAGCAATACTCAAAGCAACTAAGCTTCACTCTTGCAGTCCAGTCCAAGTGTGTTACATTGTTCATGTACTGCAAAAAAAATTCAATTCCTATTACGCCTTATAATATTCAATTGATGGTGTCTGCCTGCACATAAGCACTGCCATACGACCAGCTACATTTCATCTAACTTGCAGTCAAATAACGTCCCATTCAACTATTACCCAATTAGTTAATGCCATTGATTAAATGATAGCAGGTGACCCTTTAATACCTAAATAGCCAAGTGGTTATGGTACTGGGTTTGTAACCCCCAGATCAAGTGTTCAAATCTCACAATGGCAAACTATGGAACAATGTGACTTCATCTGAAACAGATGGAAACAGGTTTGTACTCGAAAGAGTATCAAGAGTTCAAATCTCACAATGGCAAACTATGAAACAATGTAACTTCATCTGAAACAGATGGAAACAGGTTTACTCAAAAGAGTATCAAGAGTTCAAATCTCACAATGGCAAACTATGAAACAATGTAACTTCATCTGAAACAGATGGAAACAGGTTTACTCAAAAGAGTATCAAGAGTTCAAATCTCACAATGGCAAACTATGTAACTCCATCTGAAAGAGATGGAAATGGGTTAGGGCTTGGCCTAAATAGCCAAGTGGTTATGGTACTGGGTTTGTAACCCTAAGATCAAGAGTTCAAATCTCACAATGGCAAACTATGAAACAATGTAACTTCATCTGAAACAGATGGAAACAGGTTTACTCAAAAGAGTATCAAGAGTTCAAAATTTAAAAGATTTAAAAGATTATCAAGAGTTCAAATCCCACAATGGCAAAACAATGTAACTTGGCTTGGCCTAAATAGCCAAGTGGTTATGGTACTGGGCTTGTAACCCCAAGACCAAGAGTTCAAATCTCACAATGGCAAACTATGAAACAATGTAATTTCAGCTTGGCCTAAATAGCCAAGTGGTTATGGTACTGGGTTTGTAACCCTAAGATTAAGAGTTCAAATCTCACAATGGCAAACTATGAAACAATGTAACTTCATCTGAATAGGAACAGATGGAAATGGGTTTGTACTCGAAAGAGTTACACTGTTTAAAAGATTATCAAGAGTTCAAATCCCACAATGGCAAAACTATGAAACAATGTAACTTGGCTTGGCCTAAATAGCCAAGTGGTTATGGTACTGGGCTTGTAACCCCAAGACCAAGAGTTCAAATCTCACAATGGCAAACTATGAAACAATGTAATTTCAGCTTGGCCTAAATAGCCAAGTGGTTATGGTACTGGGTTTATATACCCCAAGATCAAGAGTTCAAATCCCACAATGGCAAACTATGAAACAACTTAACTTCATCAAGAGTTCAAATCTCACAATGGCAAACTATGAAACAATGTAACTTCATCTGAATAGGAACAGATGGAAACGTGTTTGTACTCGAAAGAGTTACACACCAATGGCTCATTTAATCAGTTAATGATTATGGATTCAGAAACCACTGGAATAAACTTGAACAAAGATGACACAACTTTGCACCAAGTAGTCACAAAGCCATATCAACAAATGACTGCATGCAAGGACCACATATATACATACGCACACAGACATACATGTAAAAAAAGCACTCATTAAAGCTATGCACATAGAATAGTCGTGCATTGTGCAAATAATAGATATGCTTTTGAAAGTCACATTTATTCCTTTCTTTAAGATAGTGATACTTTCACAGAAATAAACGTATAGCTTCTTGACTGCAATAATGATTTTCAAACTCCTTTTTTTAACTAAAAATTCAAGGTGAAGGACCAACTGAAAGGGGGTGTCAAGTTTGGGAAAAAAATTAAGTGAATCAACAATGATCAGGTAACATCAAGTTTAGGTTTTAAAAGCCTCTTAGTGGAAGGACAAAGGAGATGGAGTCACACAGTTTTAAGGTCCTCAGCTAGGGCATAAGAACATAAGAAATAAGAGCAGGATTAGGCTTTTCAGCCCCTCAAGCCCCTCATTCAATAAGATCATGGCTGATCTGGCCCAGGCCTCAACTCCTCTTTTGAGCCTGTTCATAGCCCTCAACTCCCCGATATTTCAAAAATCTATCTACTTCCTCTTTAGATACTTACAATGATCTAGCCTCCATAACTCTCTGGGATAGAGGATTCTAGACATTCACCACCCTCAGAGAAGAAATCCCTTTGCAACTCAGTTTTAAATGAATGTCCCCTTATTCTGTAACTATGCCCCCTAGTTCGAGTAGGACAAAAGAAAATTTGGCAATTTCGATGAAAATAAAATTTTCAAATAGAATGTGGGTATAATGGGAAGAGCAGTTTTTTTTTTCATTCGTTCGTGGGATATGGCATTGCTGGCTAGGCCAGCATTTATTCCCTTATTGCACTTGTATAGAGAGCATTTTTAAAGAGTCAACCACATTGCTGTGGGTCAGGAGTCACATGTAGACCAGATCAAGTAAGGACAGTAGATTTTCTTCCCTAATGGGCATTAGTGAACCAGATGGGTTTTTACAACAATCAACATGGGTTTCATGGTCATCATTAGACTTTTAATTCCAGATTTTTATTGAATTCAAATTCCACCATCTGCTGTGGTGAGATTCAAACCTGGGTCCCCAGAGCATTCATTACCCTGTCCAGTGACAATACCACTATGCCACTGGCAATGAGGAAGAAAGCACTACTTTACTGGTCTGGTAATGAAGCGGAACGAATAGGCAACATTTGGGGACAGATGGAAAACTGTGAACCCAGTATTATCAGAGTTTATGAACACAAAAGGAAAAAAAAATTGAGAAAAAGATATTTAACTGAAAAAACAATTTAAAATGACATTACAAAGTCACTTTGCTCAGATTAAATGGAAGGTAAATTTGCAAATAGAACAAGAAAGGAGAATATTTAAATGTTTTGAGGAGATGGAGGGAGCACAAATCAAATATATTCCCAAATTAGTCCAAAGGCTGGGATTTTATGGAGATTACATCAAATTTGAAACTGTAAAAAAACATTTATTGGAAATTAGAACTTAACAGGAAAGTATTAAAAATGAAAGCTAGGACCCATATAAAGAATATAAAGCACAACTACAAAACTTATAACAGAAAGGCTAAAAGGGAGTATGAGAGAAATAAACAAAGCAATAAAAGGTTTTCTACAAACATGTTAGTAATACAAGGATAATTAAGGTCAGAGTTGGACCACTAAGAGGAGGCAATCTTGAACTGGGTAGCAAGGGAATGGCAGAGTTATTAAATAAGCCCTTTGCCTCGATTTTCACAGAAGAACTAGATTCTGGGATTGTAGAACTGTTAGTAGTGGATACAATGCTGTTAGTGGATGCAATTATTGAAGAGAAATGGTATAAAAATTACTCAAAGCTAAGGTAGATCAAACAGATTTCTGAAAGGCAGGTCATAGAATTCTTCAAAGAAAGAATAAAGAGATCACTAAAGGAAATAGACTTGGCTTATATGGATTTTCAAAAAGCATTTGATAAGGTACATAAAAGAAACTGCAGCAAAGATAATGGCATGGGAAATTATAGGAAATGCTGCTACCTGGATAGAGAAATAGTTGGAGGGCAGAAAGCAAAAAGTAGCAGTTACAGATAGTTTTGACACTGAAAAGATGTGATGACTGGTGTTTCACAGGATACTGTGTTGGGCCTGCTCTCATTTACGATTTACTTAAATAATTTGGAATTAGTTGTTGAAGGAACAATACAAAAAATTGATGATACCAAATAGGGAAAAAGATTACAAAAAAACTACAAGAAAGCTGAGATGAGCGAACAGGATCTACAGATGGATGGCAGATGCAAAAGGATAAATAGTGAAAAATACAATATGGGAGCAAGACCAGGGAAATACTTATTTTAGGAGGGAGTACTGGAGGACAGATACACCTTGGTGTCCCATACATAGATTATTAAAAGGAAGCAAGTAGATCAGGCTGTAAAAAGGAAAACAAATCTTTGCTTTTGTACCTAGAAACAAAGAATACAAAAATAAAATATTAAACTAATATAAGACCTTAACTAGGTTGAAGTATTTTGCACATGGTTTTGGATATCGCATTAAAGGAAGAGCTTAAAAGTAATGGATAGATTTACCAAGGAATCACAAAGGGTGAGGGGGCCAGTTTTTAAGGATAGACTTGAAAAGAACGTGATGAGGTGTTCTGATAAAGGTTAAGCATTATTAAGGGTCATGATAAGGTAAATTGTGACAGTTTATTTCTATTGGACAGTGAGCCTATTATGAGGCATCACAATTTTAAGATTAACAAAGTGCATTAAAGGGAAGGTTTGAAAAAAAAATTATTTACACAGAGACAGATTAGGTTATGAAATTCTCTGTTCTAAATGCATTCAAACAGAGACCAAAGAGAATTAAGCGAATTATACTGTTGCTTGAAAGAGAAGAATATTGAGGGGAGCAAACAGGAGAGGTAGCTCGTGGAGATGCCAGCTCCTACTCGGTTGCACACTATGCTATGATTCTCTAAATATCCAATAAATTCCTTCAGCAGTCTTGCCAATTTCATGCAAAATTCCCTTAAATTGAGAACGCTTCAATTTGCATTTTACACATTGTTAAGATGATGTGGGCTTAACCAATGATAAATTGCTAGAGGCGTAAACTCTTGTGATTACTTACTTGGACTCAAAACAGGGCTGGGGGGGGAACTGTCTACAAATTTAAGTTATACAACAAGATGATATTGCATTTTGAACTGAAAGCAAAATGGGTTAAGATACCATGATTTGAATAGACTAAAAATAAATATCAAATTTCTGTCAAGAACAGAGATCCTAATGTGTTCAATGCGTGGAAAAAAAATCAAGCAACCAGAACCTTTTCTACAAATGATTACTTCAAAAATGAATTGTAACAGATTCTAATTAGATCGATTATGGAATCCATGGAAGCACACAATTCACAAATCTAATGGACAGCCTTTCCTTAGTCATTTCCCAGGGTGCTTTTAAGTCTGCAATGTAATTTAAATCTTAACACTTTCACTAACAAACCTACAAGAGAAAGCATTTCAACATGTTGGAAGGTGTTCCAGTGAAAGAGTGAAAACATTGGTGTGAATGGCAATGTGAAATTGTAAATTGCATCCCATAACAAGAGAGGCAAAGTTCACACAGAAAGGGCAACCGTATCCATTTTCAATCAATAAACACATATCACATCTGGTTCCTTGATTGTTCATATTGAAACATGAGTTGCCCAGAGACTGCTCCCTTCCACTCTCTGAACCAGTTACCTTGACCTGTCAAATTACTTGGCAGTCCCTGATGTCATATGTAGGTTAGCAGTTCTGTACAGAAAGGGGGCTCAGTTGCTTTGTCCAGAGGGAAGTTCTAATGGATATTTACAGAGTTTTAGACAGCTTAGTATTGACTTTTTGTCAACTCGCCTTTCCAAATCAACTCTTTAGACAAGGGATCAAAACTTGATTTTAAATTTAACAACGTTTCTTGAAAAAGGAAATTACCATGAGTACAGTGGTTCCCACTCTTCAAGGATTACCTGCAATTTGCTATTTTCTTTAAAAACAAAATCAGTTTGAAGGACAAATTTTACTCTGTATATGCAGACTACTGTTAAAAGGGCTAAACAAACAATTGCACCATACATATGGAACAGCTCAGAAGATATCCCAGAGAGTCAAGCCCACCTCTGGGTCAAGACCTCTTCCTACACCATTTGCCAACATATTTTACACAACTACATAGAATCCCCATTCCTACTGGACTCATCCTGTTAAATTCTGAGTGACATATAAGAAAGAGGTGGAGGAAGGTGGAAAGAAGTACATATGTAGGATAAAGGTTTAGCACAGGTAATGTCAAAAAAGCAGTACTATTGCCTAAACAAAAACAAAAATACCTGGAAAAACTCAGCAGGTCTGGCAGCATCGGCGGAGAAGAACAAAGTTGACGTTTCAAGTCCTCATGACCCTTCAACAGAACTAAGTAAAAATAGGAGAGGGGTGAAATATAAGCTTATATTTCTTATATTATATATATTATAATAGCTTATATTTCACCCCTCTCCTATTTTTACTTAGTTCTGTTGAAGGGTCATGAGGACTCGAAATGTCAACTTTGTTCTTCTCCGCCGATGCTGCCAGACCTGCTGAGTTTGCTGCCAGACCTGCTGAGTTTTTCCAGGTATTTCTGTTTTTGTTTTGGATTTCCAGCATCCGCAGTTTTTTGTTTTTATCTCAGTACTATTGCCTTCTCTTTTTAATCTAGGTTGAATCCTGCACCCTGGGCTCTGACTCTTCATTAAGATCTGGATTTAATCAAAAGCATCTTTCTGATGGACAATTACTGAGGCGGTCAAAATAGATCACTATAGAGTCAAATCCTCGACTAAAACAAAGACAGGCTTCCATATACACATACTGTCTTATCACATCAAACTGAAACATCCCAAAGTTCTTTACAGAGAATGAATTACATTGAAATGCAATTACTTATGGAGCCAAGGAGAGCCACTATTTGCGCACAGCATGATTTCCTAAACAGCAAAAAGATTTAAGACTGGTTAATCTATATTTTTGGTGTTATTGGTAAAAGCAGCAATATTAGCGTGACACCGTTAAAAACTTCTTTATCTGTGATATCCGCTTAAACAGTCAGAAAAGACAAACAACTCATCTGAAGACAGCACCTCTGACAATTCACCACTCCCTTACTTAGGTAGTGTCAGCTCTGGCTCAGTGGGTAGCATTCTTGTCTCTGAGTCAAGACAGTTGGGAGTTCAAACCCCACTCGAGACTTAAGCACAAAATATAGGCCGACACTATAGTGCAGTACTGATGGAGTGCTGTCCAATCGATGGTACAATTGTTCAGATGAGATGTTATAACAAAGCCCTGTCTGCCCTCTCAGATGGATGCAAAAGGTTCCACTGCATTATTCTGAAGAAAAACAGGGGAGTTCTCCTCAGTGGCCTAACCAATACTTATCCCTCAACCAACATAATTAATACAAATAAATTAATACAAGTTATCCTGTCATTATCACATTGTTGTATGTTGGCCCTTGTGTGCAAATTGGCAGCCAATCTAATATGCTTCAAAAATGCTTAATTGGCTGTAATGCACTTTAGGGTGTCCTTATGCTTCCAAAGGTATCAAAGCAAATATTCCTTTCCTCAGTGCAGTACTGCACTAGGGTGCTAGCTTAGGTTATGTTGTCGAGTTGGACTCAAAGGCCAGTGTTGCAAAGATGAAATTTCCAAACAGCAATGTTTACTGAAGGAATCCAGATTACTTCAAGTTTATGATTGGCAACATACATTTAAAAAAAATACATATTACAGCTGCTGGACTTTACATAAGATGGATATGTTTTAAACTGTCCCCTTTAATTCACAGTAAAATGGAGTAGTGGAGAGGGGTATGTGACCTCATATTAAGTCTGCCCAGAGACAAGCCCGTGGTTGCATGGGGACAGGTGCCCAGGTCAAAACATACTGAAAGGAAGGTGTAAGTTTTAACTTCTTGACACAAAAGAAGAGACAGTTGATCTTGCTGCTTGCTCACTTATAGATTCTCAGAGGCAGTCAGTGAGGGAATTTTTGGGGAGAAGGCCAAAAGCAGGTGCCAGGCAGAAGAAAAGGACTGCTTTTGGATTAACCACCAATTGTGGGCTGGTGAGGATAGAACTCATGTTTGAGGAAAGTAGGCTTGTGAAGAGTAAAGATCACAAAATCACCAGAGGGTACCTTGCAACGTGAAGTCCATTCAGTTATGCTCTCAGAGTTGAGTGAACAGGTCTTTGTTTAAAAGGGCGCTGGAAGATTCACCCTGGTGAAGCGTAGGTCACTGGAAAATTCATATCTCTTTTATAAAATTTATCAGTCTCTAAGGGATCATAACGATATAATGAACAAAATTTGTTCACATTGTGACTGATGGCAAAATAGTTTCTAAATCTTTTTAACTGGAAGTTCTCAATCTTCAAAGGTGGGCATGCTCCGTCAACCAACAGACACTGTTCATCAACAGGTTAACTCTGCTCGGAAACAGGGTAAATTTAGGACTTATCCCCACTGCAGACAAGAAGTTGGCTAACTTTTCCATCACTACTTAGCCTGTCCACTAAAGTGTAGAATGGCCTGCCTGATCCTACATGGTGGAAGAACAACATTAGGAGTCCTGAGTGTTCCTGGTCAACACTGGACTGAACCTGTACATTGATGATTAAATCAATTATACAAATTGCTAAGTTTTGAGGTGCATTTGCCTTCCTCTCCTTTCTTGGGAATGGTTCCATAGCTGCCAGGCACACTTTCCTACCTCATTTTTGAAATGCAAGCCTAGATGGTAGGTACTGCTTGTCTATTTAATCACAAGTCAACTACAATTGAGTTTGATCCTTGAGGTATCAGCATGAGCAATTCCAGCAGCAGATGCTACACAAACATTTAGGAATGGGTATCCTAACACCACCATGGCAGAAATTAGTTTGTGTATTACAGACAAGAGACTGAACATAAAAACGTCTGGTCTGTATAGCTCACCACCCTAATCAGGTAAATTAGTGGGAAATAACCCACCTCCCAGCTGTAATAGTGAAATGCTGTGCCCATATCTTCTTCCAAACCAACACAACAGTATCGGGTTTATTGAGCCCAGCTGACCCTAATACTTAGAGAATTCAATGTTGTACAAATACAGTGCCAGTCAATTCCAAAGAGCATTCAATAAGATGCCACATAAAAGGTTACACAAGGTAAGACTCATGGTTACAAGGGCAAAATACTGTGGATGCTGAAAATCTGACATAAAAACAAAAAATGTGCAAATGTTCAGCATGTCAGGCAGCATCTGTGGAACAAAACAGAATTAACTTTTCAGGTGGATGACATTTCTTCAGACCTGAAATGTTAACTCTCTTTCTCTCCACAGATGCTGCCTGACCTGCTGAGGAAAACAAGTTGTGAGTGGGACACAAAGAATCTGAAAAGGGATATATGTAGGTTAAGTGAATGTGCAAAAACTTGGTAGATGGAGTATAAAGTAGGAAAATCTTGCTACATCTGTACAGGACATTGGTGAGAGTATTTAAGGAGGGGTATATTTGCATTGGCAACAGAGAAGAGAATGAAATGAAGACGTTGTCTTATAAGGGAAGGTTGAGCATGTTTAGAAGAATGAGAGGTGATCTTATTGAAACATATAGGAATCTGAGTAAGCTCGACAAGGGAGATGATGAGAGGATGTTTCCCCTTGTGGGTACAGTTTCAGAGTAAGAAGTCTCCCATATATAACAGGGCTGAGGAAAATTCCTACTCTCAGAGGGTCAAGAATCTTTGGAATTCTCTATCCCAGACAGCAATGGATGCTGGGTCATTGAATATATTTAAGGTTGAGCTAGGCTAATTTTTGATCTACAAAGGAGTCTAAGATTATGGGGGCAGACAGCAAAGTACAGTTGAGGCCGCGATCAGATCAGATGTGATGTTACTGAACAGTGGAGTAGACTTGAGGGGCCAAATGGTGTACTCTTGCCCCTATTTCTTATGTTATGTCCATAAATCGAAGCTACACAATGCCAGAAACAAATGGATAAAATCAATTCTGAAGCCAGTGTGCAGGGTAGTGGAGCCAGTATAGAGCAGCAGTGGGTGCGGAGTGCAGCAAGCCTGGGGTGAACGGCGCCAGCAGGGCTTCTCAATAAAAGCCTGAGGGTCAAGGTCCAGATCGAGCCAGTCGAAGCAGCAGCTAACCCCAGCAGGAGCCCCGCCAGAATTCGAAAAGGCTGACAAAAGTGGCGTCAGCACAATGCAGAGAGCTGATACTTTAAAGCTGTATTAAGCAAAGGTGTGAGTTCTAGCTTCTTTTTTAGAAAGGGAAGAAACTTAAATAATATTCCTTAGAGCAGTGAAGGCTGAGGGGGAACCTGATTGAGGTGCACAAAATTATGAGGGGCAAAGATAAGGTAGATAGAAAGAAACCTTTCCCTTTAGTTTGGTGGGGGGGGGGGGCAATAACCAGGGGCAAAGATTTAAGGTGAGGGGCACGAGGCTTAGAGGGGGATTTGAGGAACAATTTATCCATCCGGGGGCTGGGGGTGGTGGTATTTGGAACTCTTTGCCTGAAAGGGTGGTAGAGGCAGGAACCCTTACAACATTTAAGTAGTATTTAGACGAACACTGGAAACACCATAGCATACATGGCTCTGAGCCAAGTGCTGGGAAAATGGGATTAGAGTAGATAGGGAGCTTGATGACTGGCATGGACACAATGGGCTGAAGGGCCTCTTTCCATGCTGTGAAACTCTATATGAGTCTATGAAACTTGCACACTTCCTGTCTGGGCATGTAGTTGGGCAAATGATCTGGCAAGATGTACTCTTAAACAGCTTGTCACTGTGACAAACAAATACTTGGATCAACTTGGAGTACAGGGTCTACTGCATTCTTTCCTTCCCTCCAGCCAATTTTGTTACCCTGCCTTTTTTTAAAGGCAGTGACTCATGTTGGTATTTGTTTCCACAGGTGTTAGCTGCCATCCAGTACCATGCTCAAACTGCAATTCTTCTTGTTTGAACCTGCATAATGAATACAATGAATGCTAAACTACAGACGAGTACCAAATTGTCAGGCCTGCACAGGCAATGATTTATTTCTATTCGTTCATGGAATTTGGGCGTTGCTGGCTAGGCCAGCATTTATTGCCCTTGTTCAGAATGCATTTAAGAGTCAATCCCACATGTAGGAGTCACATGTAGGCCAGATCAGGTAAGGACAGCAGATGTGAACCAGATGGGCTTTTATGACAATCAGCAATGGTCATCATCAGACTTTTAATTAAGATTTTTACTGAATTCAACTTTCACCATCTGACGTGGCAGGATTTGAACCCGGGTCCCCAGACCAGGGTCTGTGGAATACTAGTCCAGTGAGAATACCACTATGCAACCACTTGAACAAACAGGCAGAAAGAATCATAGTTGTTTTTTTCTCTCCCTAGCTTTGGGGATACATGTCAAACGTAAAACATCCCCAACTGCCATCTTGACTGAAATCAGCTAACATGCCACAGATTAAGCCCTGAACTTAGCATTTATCAGATACGACATGTTTATTACCTACTTACCAGCCTTCCATGAGTTTTAACTCACATGCTCAACCCATATTTCTTTTTTTAAACAATTCATGTGGAATTTTAATTGAGGTGTGAGCACAGCTGCAATGTTTAGTGAAATGTCTTTTCCAACAACAGGAAGAGCCAAAATTACAGTGGTGGCTCATAATGGAAGGAAAGTAACTTAAGGTGCAGGAAGCTAACTGGGATACTTATGGAGGCTGTGTAAAGGGAGGTAATATATTGGCACGTGAAGGAAACTAACCCAATTTATCTTGGCCCCAGTGTCTCCCAACCCCAGGACATACGAATTAGGAGTAGGCCACTTGGCCCCTCGAGCCTGCGCTGCCATTCAATAAGATCATGGTTGATTGGAATGTAACCTCAACCCAACATTCCTGCCTACCCCCGATAACCTTTCACCCTCGTTAATCAAGAATCTATCTCTGCCTTAAAAATATTCAAAGGCTCAGCTTCCACCACTTTTTGAGGAAGAGAGCTCCACAAACTCTCAACGCTCAGAGTGAAAAAAATTTCTCATCATCTGACTTAAATGAGCAACCTCTTATTTTTAAACAGTGACCCCTAGTTCTAGATTCTCCCACAAGTGGAAACATCCTCTCCATATCCACTCTGTCAAGACCCCTCAGGATCTCAAAGGTTTCATTTGAGTTGCCTCTTACTCTTCTAAATTCCAGTGGATAAAAGCCTAACCTGTCCAGCCTTTCCTCATAAGACAACACACACATTCCTGGTATTAGTCTAGTAAACTTTCTCTGAACTGCTTCTAACACATTTACATCTTTCTTTAAATAAGGAGACCAATGCTGTACACAATACTCCAGCTGTGGCCTCACCAATGCCCTGTACATCTGAAGCATAACCTCCCTACTTTTGTAATCAATTCTCCTGACAATAAATGATAACATTTTAGCTTTCCTAATTACCTGCTGTACCTGTATACTAATCTTTTGTGTCACCAAGGACCAGAACATCAAGATTTAAAAAAAAATTCACACATGGGATGTGGGCTTCACTGGCTTGGCCAGCATTTATTGCCCAACCCTAAGTGCCCTTGAGAAGGTAGTGGTGAGCCGCCTTCTTGAACCGCTGCAGTCCATGTGGTGTAGGTACACCCACAGTGCTGTTAGGGAGTTCCAGGATTTTGACCCAGCGAATGTGAAGGAACGGCGATATATTTCCAAATCAGGATAGTGAATGACTTGGAGGGGAGCTTTCTGGTGGTGGTGTTCCCATCTATCTGCTGCCCTTGTACTTCTACATGGTAGTGATCATGGGTTTGGAAGGTGCTGTTGAAGAAGCCTTGATGAATTCCTGCAGTACATCTTGTAGATGGTACATACTGCAGCTACTGTGCGTTGGTGGTGGAGGGAGTGAATGTTTGTGGATGTGGTGCCAATCATGCGGGCTGCTTTGTCCTGGATGGTGTCAAGCTTCTTGAGTGTTATGGGAGCCGAACTCATCCAGGCAAGTGTGCAGTATTCCATCACACTCCTGACTTGTGCCTTGTAGATGGTGGACAGGTTTTGGGGAGTCAGGGAGTGAGTTACTCATCGCAGGATTCCTAGTCTCTGTCCTGCTCTTGTAGCCACAGTATTTATATGGCTAGTCCAGTTCAGTTTCTGGTCAATGGTAACCCCCAGGATGTTGATAGTGGGGAATTCAGTGATGGTAATGCTGTTGAACATCAAGGGGCAATAGTTGGATCTCTCTTGTTGGAGATGGTCATTGCCTGACACTTGTCTGGCGTGAATGTTACTTGCCACTTGTCAGCCCCGAGCCTGGATATCGTCCAGGTCTTGCTGCATTTGGACATGGACTGCTTTAGTATCTGAGGAGTTGTCAATGTTGCTCAACACTGTGTAATCAGCAACAAACATCCCCACTTCTGACCTTATGATGGGAAGAAGTTCATTGATGACGCAGCTGAAGGTGGTTGGGCCGAGGACACTATCCTGAGGAACTCCTGCAGTGATGTCCTGGAGCTGAGATGACTGACCTCCAACAACCACAACCATCTTCCTTTGTGCTAGGTATGACTCCAACCAGTGGAGAGTTTTCCCCGATTCCCATTGACTCCAGTTTTGCTAGAACCCCTTGATGCCACACTCGGTCAAATGCTGCCTTGATGTCAAGGGCAGTCACTTTCACCTCACCTTGGGAGTTCAGCTCTTTTGTCCATGTTCGAACCAAGGCTGTAATGAGGTCAGGAGCTGAGTGGCCCTGGGGGAACCCATACTGGGCATCAGTGAGTAGGTTATTGCTAAGCAAGTGCCGCTTGACAGCACTGTTGACTGGGAATGCACCAACTCTTTTGGGTCAAACATTACCCTGACTTGGGCATATGCCACTGTTCCTTCACAATGCTGATCAAGATCCTGGAATTCCCTGCCTGTCACCAATCTAGAGATAATACTGGCAGCACTATGGCCATTCAAGGGGAATGGCACCACTATCATCTTGGTTGCAGTATTTTCTCGGCCTCAATATGATTGATGCAATTAACATAGGCCTGATTTTTAAAAAAAAAAACAAATCAATGCACAATTTCAGAAATACAATAAATAATTCAACTCATTTTATCTTAATACAGAAAGCTGTTTAAGGGAACCAAATTGTTACGAACATATGAAATAGGAGAAATACGCCATTCGGCCCTAGAGCCTGCTCCGCCATTCAATAAGATTGTGGCTGATCTGTTTGTGTTTTAAATTCCATTCCTATTTACCCCTGATAACCTTTGATTCCCTTGCCTAACAAGAATCTGTCTACTTCTACTTTAAAAACAGTCAACGACCCCACCTCTGCTGCCTTTGGAGGCAGAGTTCCAAAGTCGCACAATGCTCAGAAAAAATTTCTCATCTGTCCTAAAATGGCAACCCTTAATTTTAAAACTGTGCCCCCTAGTTCTGGACCCACCCACAAGAGGAATCATCCTTTCCACATCCACCTTGTCAAGTCCATTCAGGATCTTATATACTTCAATCATGTCACCCCTCACTCTTCTAAACTCCAGTGAAAACAAGCCCAGTCTGTCTAACTTTCCTCATTCCAGGTATCAAACTAGTAAACCTCCTCTAAATCACCTATGAGGTATTTACATCCTTTCTTAAATAATGAGACCAAAATTGCACATAGGATTCAAAATGTGGTCTCATTAATGCCATGTTTAGCTGAAGCATAGCATCCTTGCTTTTACGTTCAATTCCTCTCATAATAATTCCATTCCATTCTTAATTACTTGATGTACCTGCATACTAATTTTTTGTGACTCATGCCCTAAAACACCTAGGTCCCTCTGCACCTCAATCATTTCCTCCCATTGTGCATGAAATGTTGCATTTAATGAATAATCGGGGTGAAAAGTTCCATGCAGGCTGAATGACTGAGATTAAACATAGAACTCACTTTCAGTGGAAGAATCTATCAACAAAGAAACAGAACACAGACCAAAGCTGTTGGCATTTTAAAAGTTATCAATATATTACCTGAGTTCTAGTTCAGAATTATAAAGACTAATATTCAGCTTGTGATTTATTTCAAAGAATTCTTCCAGAAAATCCACAAAATATTGCAGGGCAATGGTTTTTAAACAGTTGGGGGGGCTGTGTGTGTGTGGGTTGTGTGTGTGTGTGTGTGTGTGTGTGTGTGTGTGTGTGTGTGTGTGTGTGTGTGTGTGTGTGTGTGTGTGTGTGTCTGCGTGTGTGTGTGTGTGTGTGTGTGTGTGTGTGTGTCTGCGTGCGCGCGCGCGCGTGGTTTGGCAGAGAAAAGCTTGAAAACTCCTAAAACACAGAACAGTAAGCACATCAGGTGTGACCTGAACGGGATTTACAGACACTGAAAAATCCAACAGCTTAAGTTTTTGCTCTCGTTCTTCAGTCTCTTGTGACATCATTGCTTAAGGAAAGGAAATGTTCAGATTGAACATTTAAAGCCTTCTTGCAATTTGCTTCCTAATTTATGGCAATTGTGTTAGTTTACAGAAATTCCCACCTGCACTCTCTCTACCCCCCCCCTCTGGATTTGTTTCCTTTAATTCTTTACTGAATGTGGAATATAGGTCTTTCTCAGTGGCAGCAGCAACTGATTCAACTGAGAGAATTAGTATAGCTAAAACCTGATAATACTCTCGCCTTCTGATTTTCAGTTCCTGATAGGGAAATGGCTGCTTTTGAGTTTTCCAGGTCTCCCAGTTGGACGGACAAATTGTGACGGAGTGGGAAGTGAACCTGCATTTGCATTCTGTGCCAAGCACACTGGGAACACCAATGTAATCAGCCACCCACTCTGATGACCTGTTCTAATATGACCTTATATTTGGCAAATTTTGTAATCCAGAGCAACATTCTCTAAACAAGCCAGTTTCATGGTGAAACCTTACAACAAAAAGAAATCTGAGACTGCAATTCATATCGATGAGTACAAGATCACAGTAAAGATTTATAATACTGCTAGATATAGTTAAATATAAATGTCACAGGATTCCAGCTATATTTTGTGTCAAAACCAACTATTTTACCTCAATATTGTGATTTATTCTTGGAGGGTGAACATTTTCCTAATGCCAGCTTGTGACAAATGCTCTTCAAAAATACATAGGAAACTGATTTTGTAAAATTGAAGGTTCCTCTGTCTAATGAGCCATGCTCTATTAATCAGAAAGGTGCAAGCTGGAAAGGACTCCTGTTCCAGGTATGTTCTCATAGCTGGGTTTTGCAATGAATTTATAGCACAGAACTGATGGGGAAATTGAAACAGAAACAGGGAAGCCCGGGACAGATTTACAAGTTGTGAACAGGACATCACATTATGCTCACCATAATATTCTAATCTTTAAGACAACTAACAGAATAGATTGGGATGCAGGATCAATGTTCGTTTTATTATTTTTAATGCCAGAAAATTTACTTTTGAAGTAAATTGCTTTTTTTTTTAGATAATTGGTGTTTTCTTTTGCTGACTCAGGTCAGAAATTGAAATTGCCTGCACACAGCTCTCAATACCTACAGGGAATGGTTGAAGTGAATAGTACAGATGTATTTAAGGGGAGGGAAGATAGACAAACATTTGAGGGAGAAGGGAATAGATAGTTAAGATGGTAGATTAAATGCTGGCCTAGAGCCAGTGACACCCGCATCCCTTGAATGAATAGATAAATAAAAATTAGATGAGAAAAGATTAGAGGAGCATAAACACTGGTATGGACTGACTGGCTTGTTTCTATGCCATACATCTTGTGTAATATTGAAGTGTTGCTGCTATATCTTCCTTTTCCCTCAACCGAGGATACCCCGCCATTGTGGTCGACAAGGCCCTCAACCATGGCCCATTCCATTTCTCCAATTCTGCTCTCACCCCTTCTCCTCCTGGAAATGCAATAGGGTTTCCCTTGTCCTTGCCTTTCATCCCAATAGCCTCACAATCAATGGATCATCCTATGCCATTTATGCTTCCTTCAGCATGATGCCACTACCCTACTCCTACCCTCTCCCCCACCCAAGCAAGCCCAAGAGGTGCAACACTTGTTCTTTTACCTTTCTTCCTGCCACTTCCTAACATCCAAGGTCCCTCTAGGTGAAACAGTTGCACTTCTGCCAATTTAATACACAATTTGCTGCTGACAATGTGGTCTCCTCTCTACAAGGAGGCCAAACGCAGGATATGGGACCACTTTGCAGGACACCCCTGTTGAAGCCTGCAAAATGACCCCAAACTTCTGGTCACTTTTCACTTTAATTCTCTGCCCTCGATCTGCTACGCTGTTTCAATGATGCTCAACGTAAGCTCCAGGAGCAGGATTTCTTCTTCCAATCAGGCACATTACAACCTTCCAAACTTAGCCCTGAGTTCAACAATTTCAGATCATAACCTCTGTCCCACCTTTTTTTTTGTTTTCGGGTGGCAGCTGTTGGTCATGATTCTGTTTTACCCCATTTGTTTCTTTACTTATTTCATTATCATCTCCTTTTGCTTTGCACCATCATCCCTTGTCAAGTTCCGAAGACATGAAAGAGATCAAAACTATGTAAATCAGACCTTATTTTCTGCTCATTTAAAAATTGACTTTACTAGACATGGCTGCTACAGGTCACACGATTTGCAAGTTGACTACAGTTCTGGAAACTTCCAACAGTATTTACAGGACAAAGCTCAACCCTCATCCTTGTGAAATCTCACACTCATCACTATCAATGAAACAAAGGAGCAACAAACAGTCCATCTCCCCAACAACAAAGAGAGCACTATCGAAACTCATTATACCTGCTGAGGTGCAAATAGCCACCATCTATCTCCTAAGGTAAACAATGGAATTTGACCAGAGACATAAAAACCGATGGTTAACCTGAAACTGACTCATCAATGGGCAACACCACATGACTATGCTCCTTTGGCCTTTGGAAGGTTTTAATATTACATTCCTGGACCCCCAGGGCAGTCTGCTGTTAAACATCCAGCCTGTCGACACCAAAGTGTGACCTCCAGGCTGACAACAAAGCCTGACTCAAGTCTGAACCTCCTCAAAGCCTGGTCCTCTGGAAGATCCCTGCCATTAACTGGAGAGCAGACCGAGTCTCTGTATACCAACCTCATCTTGCTGTGTTGTCAACAACTTTGAAGGAATTTGGCAACTCCTGCTTTCTGCTAGCTGAACCTGCCTGAACTTTAATTGCTACATGAACAAACCCTCACTGGACTCTGACATTCTAGACTCTAACATTAATGTGAATTAGTATTCCTATCTTTGGGATTTTTTTTGTCCTAGGTCAATACTAGTGGTAAGACTCTTTCCTTTCCTATCTCCTTGTGTGCATGTCTTGTGTGTGTGCTGTGTGCATGTGCATATGTGTGTGTGTGTGTGTGTGTGTAAGTAGCTGCAATGGTCATTACCTGGGTTTAAATGTATAAATAAACAATAGTTCTGATTTAACCCTAAAGAGAATTTGCTGTGGGTCACTTTAAAATAGATTTCACAAATGGAAAGTTTGGGGAAACATGCCACAGCCTATTCCAAAAATTAAAACACCTCTGCTTATGGATAGGCAGCAAGAAAAATAAAGGAGTTCAGTTTGCCTCTCTCCCCTGTCCGTAACTCCCTTTTGTCATTTAATCTCTCCTGCCCTTCAGCCTACCACAAATCTTTCTTCTTGTTCTTTCCTTGCCACCACACATGATTAAATCTGCTGCATCTCTAATTTTGTCTGCTTCTAACAATGGGTCATGTTCCTCTCTCCACAGGTGCTGCCTGACCTGATGAGTGTTTCCAGCATCTGCAGTATTTTCCTTTCATAAGTGATCAAGATTCCTTGACAAAACAGATTTCTGTTGCAAACTATTTTGGGAAAAAATAATTAAATAGAAAGCTTGACATCTCTGGCATCTCAAGGGCAGCAGATAGATGGGAACACCACCGTCTGGATGATCCTGCCTGCCCGCAAGTCACTCACCATCCTGACTTGGAAATAAATCACTATTCCTTCACTGTTGCTGGGTCATAATTCTGGAACTCCCTTCCCAACAGCACTGTGGGTGTACCTACACCACATGGACTGCAGCAGTTCAAGACGACAACTCGCTACCACCTTCTCAAGGATAACTAGGGATGGGCAATAAATCCTGGCCCAGTGAATGTATAAAAAAAACAATTATTTAAAACTAGGTGTGAATTTCAAACTATGTAGCATGCACCTAGAGAAATAATGAAATGCTCATGTCCTGAACCACAATCATTTCTCAATGATACTTCTGGTTTCACATAGTATGTATCTGTTCCTTGGTGCGCCATTTATTTTATTTGGTTTTAAATGACGCAGCAGTAATGTTGCAGGACCAGGGAATTTTTTTCTTTAAAAGTGCACCCACCCACTCTACACAACTCTCTGTACCTCATGCATTCCATACATGTCACCAGGTTACTGCTGAATGATGCGGCCTATATTAATTATGTCTAGATTTGTTTTGTTCTCAAATAACCACATCAAATATACAGACAAAAGTTTTACAATTTGTTTTTCCAACTCAAGTTTTCCCCGCTATTTCACCTGGAAGTACTGAATCCTGCAACAAATGACACCAAAGTAGAATTCCAGCAATGCTCTGGATTGAAGACACATCTCATAAGGGCATCAAAGTACAATGGCATAATGTTGGGACATGAACTCTCAGAAGCTGTGTCACCAATCTCTAAGCAGAAGGCAGACATTTTGGGCAGGGAATGAGAATTTCTGCAAGGAAATGGCTACTTTATTTCAAGAATTGACTTATATGGTGCTCAATTTCTTCCCCAATTGCCAATTTGTTCTGCTCAAGGCATCAATTTCTTGTTGAGGTTTCATTCTACACGCATGGGCAACCTCTGGCACCTTGCCTAAGTGGCCATTATTCAAGTGTGAATCTTGACAGTGAATGTTGGCAGGCTAGTTTATTGTAGGAGTCATCAAATGCCTTTGCTTGACACCTACACATCCCAATTCCAGAAAGGGCTGCTGCATAGCAATGGAGAGTGAGAGATCTCAGTTGACCTTTCCTTCCCTAATCCTGGGAAATGGAATGCAACTGAACACAGCCTGGGGTCAAAACACAGCAGGTTCTTGTTATAGTTGAGGCAGAATGCAGTTCAGTTCTTAACCATGCCATCACCAGAATGAATGTTGTACGTTTTACAAACATTAGTTTCCGTTTTCTGCAATATTTTCTCCAACATTGATGGGAATGATCTACTACTTCAAGAAACCTCTGCTAATACAGAACTTACATTTAAATGTAACTCACATTCAACATTACTCCACTGCCCTTTGACATCTCAAAATGTTCTTTTTAGCAAATTAATGTGGATCTCATTGTCTACTCTTATAATGCTTTGCAACAATAGGTAACAGAACAATTACAATACAACTAAATTAAGGATTAAACTGTTAGAATGCAGATCAAATGGTTTCCAACCACTTGGAATCTGGTCGATTTGATGTTTCCTCAATCCTGGAGTGGGGTTAAAAGGATGAATGCCATCAGTGTGTTTCATTTCCTTGGTGCATGAAAACATTGGCACAAAAGGATATAACACAGCTGAGGTTGACTGCAAAGTAAATCCATGCCTATTATCTAAAACACAGGTCACTAGAAGACATTGTGCCTCAAAGGGACCAATAATCTTATACTCAAACCTGACAAGGTTAAGAAAAAACTGAAACTCTGACTTTCTTAAAATGAACTTCTGCGATTCTGCTCCTGATAACTTGATATGAGAGTTTAGAAATCACACAATTTTGCCTATCAAATGCTCTGGTTAGGAAGGGAGTGTTAGCGTTACAAACTAAGGAAGGATGTAAATGTGTTGGAGACAGTTCAAAGGAAGTTTATTAGATTGATACCTGGGATGAGCGGTTGTCTTATAAGAATGGGTTGGACGGACTGGGCTTATTTCCACTGGAGTTTAGAAGAGTGAGGGGTGACTTGATTGAAGTATATAAGATCCTGAATGGTAGGGAAAAAATGTTTCCTTTTGTGGGTGAGTCCAGAATGAGGGGGCACTGTTTTAAAATTAGGGGTTGCTCTATAGGACAGAGAAGAGGAGAATTTTGGGTTGTGCGATTTTGGAATTCTATGCCTCAGAAGGCAGTGGAAGTGGAGTCACTGAATATTTTTAAAACAGGGGTATATAGATTCTTGTTAGGCAAGGGAATCAAAGGTCATCAGGGGTAGATGGGGATGTAGAACTCGAAACAAATACAGGTCAGCCATGATCTTATTGAATGGTGTAACATGCTTAAGGGGCCGAATGGCCTACTTCTGCTCCTATTTTGTATGCTTGTATGTAAACTTGAACTCTCCAAATTTGGTCATATAAATCACCTCTTAAAAGCTATTTAACGTAATGACTTCAGCAATGTTAACCAAAAGTTTAACTTTGGGAAGCAAAGACAGCAATTTTAATATATACCTGTACTCAACAATCATCAGCAATTATCAGGGTAATTTTCCAAATTCACATTACCAGTAAGGAGTCTTGTTCAAAGGAAGTCATTATGAGAAACATGGTGTCAGACACACTGTGTCTGAGTTCTCAGATTTAGATGGAAAATTATTCCATATATAGCTCCACCTTGCTTTTCTGCTTTGATTGATTGATATCCTTCCACCTGGGAGAGATAATGGGAATGCAGCCCCAGAATCCTGGTGAGGCCAAATGAGATCATCCTCTTCACCTCCTTTGATGATCAAACAAGCTGACTCTGGAAAGGAAGGGTGATGTGTCTTCATTTGTTTTTTCGTTGTCTGGGCAGGATTTGAAGACACGTGCATCTCCTCAACCTTACAGACTGAATCCAGAGGAAGGGCAGGAGCCCCTACATCTGGAGCTCACTTAGTTGCAGGAGTTGCCGGAAGGTGCCTGCTTAAAAGGATCACTGGCCGCTTATGGGACTCCACAATGTCTTTGACAAGCCCGAGTGGGACCCACAAGGCAGTGGATATTATCTGACCTATAGATGGGACCTGGTTGATGGACGTCAGGGTGTGTCCACATGCTTGTGGGCTTGCATATCGCATCTCTGGGGGCCAGGGTTCCTCCAAGTTCCCCTTCAGATCTGTGGGGTGCCTGGTTGCAGTGTGTCACAGAGGAAGCAGTACAGGGGATTTTGGTGATGCAGAGACTGTGTATTGGCAGAAGAGACCTATGCATTTGGCTCCCTCTGTGCAGTAAGCTATCCAGTGGCACTGGATCATGCAACTGCACTTGGTGCACAACATCACCCTGTAACAAAACGACTGACAGACACCCTTCTTTAATACGCTCCTTAAAATCTACCTCTTTGATCAAACTTTTGGTCATTTGGCCTAATTTCTCATTATGGGTGCAATATCTCCTTTGTGGCTCTGTGTCAAATGTTGTTCCATTATACTTACGTAAAGCACCTTAGTATATTAGAGATACTATATAAACTTAAGTAGTTGTTGTTACTTTTTTGGTTATGAAAATGACAGTTCGCTATTGCTTATAATTGAACTAATTTGCATAAAGGAATTTAAATCATGTAAAACATTCAACCACCACCTTCCATTAAAATGAAGTCCCAGAAAACTTATGTCATGAAAAAAATAAAATCACCTCTGGCACTGTGATATATGTATTCATATCAAACACTTGTAATGACACCACACCAGAAAATGTTCAACTTCCTTACTGGATGAGATCAAGTTTCAGCACTGAGTTACAGTGGTTTCTTTATAATGGATGAGTGATCAAATGCTCATTGTTTACATTCAATAGTTTATATACTTCACATTTTTCCTCCAGGTGGCTTCTTGATGACCATGAACTACTGTCTCCAATAAATTTCCCCCTTCACATTCATGTTGAGAAATTTAAATTCACAAAATTGACTGGCAATAGGCAAGGTTGCTGCTGTTTGAACTTAAAGTTCAGCAAGATAGTTTCCAATAAGTTTAACCCTTTAAGCATGAAGTGTGTTTTGCAGCTTTCCCTTCCACCTCTCCTGAAGTCACTGACTGTCACTTTGACATAATTCCTGCTGCCCACAGTGCTTCGCTCAGGTAACTATTCATGTGTGAACTCTGATTAAGAATTTCAACAGGCTACTTGCCTGTGAACGACATAAAAGCAGAACCTAAGTCTTTCTTCACCTGAAGTCCACGTGTATTTTCCTGCAGCGGTAACTGCTCCAGGAGCGCTGCAAACTCAACGAAAACCAGAAGCTGAACTTGGGAATTTATAGTTTGTCTGTATTGTATTACATGGCACATTTGCCTATTGATAGATTGGAGGAGTTGGCAGCTTTCAGTCACGTTCAGCATATTTTTTTTAATGATGAGACACTGGAAAATTTTGGTATTCAGAGGAACCAGGATGTCCTTGTACATGAATCACAAAAATGAACATGCAGATATTACAAGCAATTAGGAAAGCAAATATTAAGTTATACTTTAATCCTTTTGTATTAAAGGCTAAGAGTGGAGAAATCTCACTGCAATTATATAGGACCTTGATGAGACCATGCCGGGAACGCTGTACGTAGCTTTGGTCTCCTTACCCAAGAAAAAATACGTCTGTATAGGATGGATTGTAAGGGATGAGGGGGATTATCCTAGGAGGAGAGTTTAAACAGATTGGGACTGTGTTCCCTGGAATTATGAAGGATGAGAGGTGATCTCATTGAAACATATAAAATTCTTAAAGGGATTAACAGAGTAGACGCTGAAAAGTTGTTTCCCCTGGCTGGGGAGCCTAACACTCGGGGTCATAGCCTCAGAATAAGAGCTTGGCTATTTAAGACTGAGATGAGAAGAAATTTCTTCACTCAAAGGGCTGTGAATCTTTGGAATTCTCTATCCAAGAGGGCCGTGGATGCTCCATTGTTGAACAGGTTCAAGACAGAGATGACAGATTTTTGGATACCAAGAATTCTTCTCTTCTCTCTTAGGCAGTCTCTTGGGATCGAGGATGACTTGTTTCCACTTCGGTTTAATAGGTTCTCAGAGAGCTGATGAATCCAATGTGTGATCTGCAGACTTTCTCAAATGTGGGGTGGGCAAGTGGTGCCTGAAGGGCTGGGGAGATGGATTGTTTGGAGGTTTGTATGCTCTCTCCGGTGCCTTGATTTAGCCTCTGCACATTCCCAAAGTCTCTCAAGTGTTCGTTGTCTTCCTGAATGAGCCTTCTCCATTTTGGTCGGTCACAAGCCAGGGTCTCCCATGAGTTAGAGGATATGTTTGACCTCTTCAGAGATGCTTTTAAAACCTCCTTAAAGCATTTCTGCTCTCCTCTTGGGGATCTCCTGCTACAATCAAGTTCCATGTACAGCAATTGCTTCTGGAGTCTGGTGTCAGGCATACAAATGATATGTCATGCCCAACAGAGTTGTTGTTAAATAATTAGCACCTCAATGCTGGGCACATTAGCTTGGAGAGGACATTGCTGTTGGATCGCCTTTCTTGCCACCAAATTTGGAGGATCTCACGAAGGTGCTGGTGGTACTTTAGTGCTTTGAGGTGCCTGCTGTAGGTTGTCCAAGTCTCAGAAGCATATGGAAGCATAAGAATTAAGAGGTGTGGGGATAGGACAGGGAGGTGGGGTTGAGGTAGAAGAGCAGCCACCGTCGCAATGAGTGGCACAGGAGGCTTGAAGGGCCAAGTGACTCACTCATAGTCCTATACCTTATGTTCATATATCTACAAGACAATGCTCTTTACAAAGAATCATGGACTGTCGTTTTGTGCATTACACCGATAGCTGTAATGCTGCCCTTGCAAACTTCATTGATAATCTATCTGTTCAGTATTTATTTTGTTTGAATTAAAACAATACTTTGTCAAGCTTCTGCTACTTTTCAAATAGTTCATCCAATTTCATCTGATTCTCTGGTTGTCAGTTTCAACATGTCTAATTCCCCAGGCACCCACACAAAATACCTGAATGAACACATTAACAAATTACATGCACTGCCAAGAGGTGGTGGAAGAAACTGAATGTTCACTTATAAATCTACCAACCCATTTCCCTCTGGAGCACTCAATATCTGGTGACATTGTTCCAGACAGGCTTGGGAATATTTTAAAGCAATTATTACAGGTGTATAAACACAAAAAGTGGCAAACACTTAGCATGAGCACGGGTGAGAATAAGAAATGCTGCTCAGCCCAGCTAGTGCACCCCATCATTTACATCTACACACCTGACCCACCAGGACCACTTCTCACTCTCACCCCCACCCCAACTATCTCTGCGCCAAACCTACATGGCTTTAGTTCTTCCCTGCTGTGTTAAGTAAACTGTATATCCATTTCCTTCATTTCAACTCAGCCAGCATTGATGAATGGCTGTTGAGTCCTAGATTAAGCACAGAGCAGTTACTTCTAAAATGCACTAAAATAAAAGTTAAATACTCCAGATGCTGGAAATCCAAAATAAAAACAGAAAATGCTGGAAAAACTCAGCAGGTCTAGCAGCATCTGTGGAGATAGAAACAGAGTTAACATTTCGAGTCTGTATGACCCATCTTCAGAGCCATTCTGAAGAAGGGTCATCTGGACTTGAAACATTAACTCTGTTTCTGTCTCCACAGATGCTGCCAGACCTGCTGAGCTTTTCCAGCATTTTCTGTTTTTACTTCTAAAACGCATTTAGTTTATTTATGGTTTACTTAGTTTACTTCTGCTTTGTATTAAATGGACAAAAAAAAGTCTCCACATCTAACCTACTGACACCACTTTGATCTTGAACTAAAAATACTAAAGCTTTGGTTTAGTAATAACATTATGTAATCATTTTGGCAGCACAGTATCAGCAAGGAGTGGTAAAGTATAGATTAGGCCTCAAATTTCCTTTCTCCTCCTTATTAGAGAGTGGGAGACAAATAGAGGGCTAAATTTTCTTTGTGAAATCTCTGCTTTCATTACTCTTAGAAATAAAATCATTTTACAAATATCTTTTCAAAATTAACATTATAAGCAATTTTAAAGACACAGACATGCATGGAAATGCACCAAAATGGAGAAAATACAAAAGGTCATACCTGCTGTATCCACCCAGGGTATAAGCAGAACATGTTGGGTTGGTAGGTTTAATGGAAACAATTAAGAATGGCTTAAAATGCCATCTGTGTTTAAGCATCATAATCCTCTAAGCTTCCCAGGTCTACTCCAGTTGATACAGTAAATATTCAATTCAATACACTTTCTGAAAATGCTCTTAATACTGTGGGTCAAAATTAATCATAGCTGTGAGGCACTATTCACAAAAACAACTTGCACGCTCAAGCTAGATGAAGGCTCGTAAGTTTAACCCTTTTAACTACACCAATTTGCATTAGTATTTTGAAATAATAAACTTATTGAACCAATATAGCTTTGTTTCTGTGTCTCCAAAACATCTGATTTTTGGAAACCATTAAATGTGATATTTAGTTCAACATACTATCTATACTTAGATCAAGTAGTCAATCGAAAAATCCTGAATAAAACAGTATGTAACAACAGTAAACTCATCCACTGCCATGAGATAAAATATTTCCATTAATGGACACAGTTATGCTTATGGGTCAACACCCCTTTCTTTTAACTGATTCTCTACAGATTCCTACACAAAGCTCTTATGATTCTCCCTTCAGGCTACATATTTCATGAGTTGAAAAGGCTTTAGAAGTGTCCCAAAGGAGGAAAACAGAGCTTGGTTATGGGACAAAAAGAAAATACCCTCTGGTGGTCTACATTCATGCCAGCAACATGACTTCCATGATAAGCCAGCACATTCTGTTAACAGAGCAGGAAGAGTAAAACCAACCAGAACCCACAAGGCCTTGAAGACCCTTCCAAAGTAATTAAACCAACAGTATGTTTTACGACTGGTTTTCATAACAAAAAATCAGGCTCTTTAAACAGTAGACAATGTACAATGACTTGAATAGAGACTGTAGCATGAGTCTAAAAAATTCTGGAATGCACTACTCCAACCAAGACCACAACTAAAAAGCAGCTTTCTTTACCAACAAACACAGACCGACTCCTAGGCTGGGTGAGGACTCTCGTTTCTGTCCAACAATCAGCTGTCTGAAACCTTCCATTTTGACCATAGGAGAGTCAGGAAGGGCTACGTCACATTTATGCGCTAGTTGTTAATGATACATAAGCAATTCATTTTCATCATAAACCTTTCAACAATAGTGTGTTTCCTCCTGCTAAGAGCAGAAATAGCAAAAGTTCAACACCATTATCCGAGTTAAAAGGGAGACAGTTTGCAAAACCACAATGCTTCAAATCTGATGACCAAATTGGTATATGATGCTCATTTTAAGTGTAATACATCAGTTTGATTTATATAAGATGCCTAAAAGGAATAGCAATTACACACTAAATTGTCTTCTAAAATCAGCACCATTAATAAACTTATAATCTAACCCTTTGTTCAAACTGCCACAACCACTTGCAGTAAGCTTGCTCTTTAACCATTTTCTTATTTAACATTAAAATATTCCACATTTTAAAGAGGGAGAGAAGTAATGACAATAAGGATTCACTAAGGCATAGTCATAAGAAAAGGTAGCAAAAATCTCTAACTGCTTAGTTAAATAATTAACATTGCAGAACTAAAACCAACCTTTCTAAAAAAACTGCAGTGACCCTCGCAAAGACTTCAGTATTGTCCTGACGTGCATGTAGAAAATTTGATTTTGGGAACAGGGGAAAACCAAGTTTCAAAATAAAAAGGCCACATCTTATTAAGTTTGAAAAAGCAGCATCGAATGACAGAAACCACACTCTGGCCAGTCATACAAGGTTTTTTTTTTAAACTCTCTTAAATTCTAAAATAAATAATGGCATTATAAGTGAGAAAGTTAGGAATATATTCTGAGGCAGGTTACTTTCCACATGCTATGCAGTTTACTGCACAAATTTGTTGTGCACTGTATTCATGGTCATTTCTGGGATCTTGTGTAAAAAAATGCTGTCATAATTGTCTACCTAATGGTGATTCTATTTCAGTTGCAGCATTCAGGTGTTTTCCTGAAGGCATAAAAGGCACATTATCAATGCAAATACGTCTGTTATTTCTACCCCAAATAAATATTTTCAGAAGGTGTAACTGCTGGGTTGCTATACAGAACGTTAAATTGGGATGAGGCAGCAATTAAAGTGTGGTTAGCACATTAATGCATTGCACCATGGGTCTTCCTCTTCGCTTCAAGTTACTGATTTTAGCTGAGACATTTTATGGAATTGCCAAGAGAAAGCAAAGTAAAACCGAATAAGTTACTGAAAAAATGAAACCAAGTCAAAAAAAATAGCAGCAGGCATGTCAGCCATTGTCACTCTCAATTCCTAGCAATCCAATCAAAAAGCACTTTTGGAGCAGGCTTGGTTAACACAAGAGTTTTGCAGTACAGAAACCAGCTTTTCAGTTGGTCTGAAGAACTGTTTATGCTCCAAATGAACCTCATCCAACCCTACTTCTCTTAATCTATCAGCACAACCTTCTTTTATTCTCCCTTGCACTTATCCAGATCATCATCTCTATCCCCTTGTAAAAGAAATGGTGTTCAGCCTGACGGGGTAAAGATACAAGAGGTTGAGAGAAAATAAAAAGAGGAAGTGGGAAACGGGGATCAAAAATGGAAGAGAAGTAGTTGGACAAAGGATGCCAGAACAATGTAGCTGATAAAAGATATTTGTGAAATAGAAGCACTTTTCAAAAACTTACACCTTAATTGTTTCCAGCTGTAAACTAAACTGCGTCACTCAGCACTAGAGAAATGGGCCCACTTCAAATTAATGGGCTTTCCAGAAGATCATTTCTTATTAATACCTTTCATGCTCCTGCAGGGCATTTAGTCTGTGCAACATAACTGATTGTTCAATCTTCAGTGTATGTTCTAAACTGACTATTCGTGGGTGCAACTGCTGGAATTTGTTACATGAGAACTAACTGTTTGAGGGAAGGAAAAAGACCAAAGGCCTCAGAGGAGCTTCATAGCCCCATACTTTGAAAAACAATGTTTGCAGCCAAGCAATTTTATGCAAAAGAGTCAACCCACAAAGCTACAGCTCACTTCCATTAAAATTTAATCATCAATGTTTTACAGCACAAATGTTAATGTGCTTAAGAGCATTATAATCAAAAAGCACAATAAATTTCATCCTTGTAAAAGACAGACCCAGGAATACTTGAAATACCAGAAGCTACATACACCACCGGTTAAACAACAATTTGTAGCTACATAGCGCTTAATGCAGTGAAATGTCCAAATGTGCTTCACATAATCAAACAATATTTGACACTGAGCCACACAAGGAGGTAAGGTCAGGTCACCAAAAGCTTGGTCAAAGCTGGACAATCTTTTAGGGACAGTCTTTGGGGAGAGAGACAGAGGCAGAGTGGTTGAGAGGCGGAGAGGTTTAGTGAAAGAATTCCAGAGCTTAGGACCTTAGGCACTGCTGCAAATGGTATACAGGATCCCATAATTAAACCTTGCCTGCTTATAACCGTACTCAGCTACTAAACTTGGATTCCAAATGTAGCTGTCTAATCATTTTTAATTAAAAGCTTCTTTTGAAGTCACCATATTAAAACTTTGTTGCAAAACATAGATCTAATATTTGTAAGTAGCATAATGCTGACATTATTTCTTTCGAATTCAAGCAATATAAGTATTTACTGAGCATCGCAGATGGGAAACTTCTGACATAATCAGTTAATTTTCCAGCCAAAGTTACTGAAGATCTGAGGAATTAGAATTTCTCTTGCAAATGCAAGCAGATATTAAACAGATGTTCCAAACACCAGTGAGTTATGCCAGTAGGCTTCGGATTATTGCATTTGAATTTGTAAATTTGGTGGGCAACTTTGCTTTGAGAACAGAGAAAATGTAGCAAGGGGAAAACTTACACAGGCAGATATTTAGAATGTGTACCTGGTGTGGAACTTTGTCCACAGATGCTTTGTGCTGAGCCTGCACATTCTTAACTGAATACAGTTCACAATAGAAATGGCATATTAATGAGCGATCATTCTAAGCATGTCAATATTTAAAGTAATCTTGGCAAAGTTTGAGGGAGAAGACAGAAACAGATGAGTGAGTTTAAAAATAAGTACTAGCCACCTGAACAGGTTTTAAATAACACACCATATGCTCACATTGTGAAACACATTGAACAATGCTGAATAGCAAGTTCAGCTAGATTATATGAGCTAAAATCTGGAAGTGAAATTCTGACCTTAAGATTCAGGAAAGGAAGAAAATTAATGTCCTTATAAATCTGGATTACAATGTTGTATAGAATTTGAAAACGTTTACTGGACTAACAGTAAGCTTCTATAGAACAGCTTTTCAAAGTACACTTCAGGCAATTTGCTAATTCCCACCGTTAATTTTAAGTATCCCTTAAATTAAATGCAGTGATTTAAATCTGAAACAAACCAATTTAGAGCTATTTGGCACTTCAGCTCTGAATGATAAAAAGATTGCTGAAGTTTTGAGTGTTCTCAAGAATTTAAATTCTGCCCTGAATAAGAAGATAAACTTACCTTTACTTGCTGCAGGTGAGAAGAGTTTCTCTGAGCCTACATCTGATGCCTGTGGGAAAAGCGGAGAAGATATATGTTAAGATTGGAGTTTATATCCAATGTACTACTTGAAAACCACCAGTAGAGGGAGGTGTTTTGCCATCAAAGGCTAAAATATCACTAGCAATACACTCACTTTTTAAAAGTGCATTAAGTCGATAAAATTATCCATTTGCCTGGGTGTAAATGGAAAATGAATAGTTTGCCAATCCAATTTTTAGTGAGGAAACAGTTGTGGCCACAACCAAGAGGCAGCAGTTCAAGGGCTCTTGAGACAAAAATGCCCTTACACAACAGTTCCATGTGAATAAACAAAATATGGTATGGAAAAGGAGACAATCTGGTTCAATGCAACATCTAGCTCTTTGACAAATAAGTCTTCAAACAGGGTAGACAGGCTTTTGACTAGAAAGCACCCATAGGTCTTGAAACACGCGCAAAAACTGACAATAGAGCCATGATCTATTGCATTGCAGGACAAGCAATTTTATTCATTTTGCAAACACTCTCATTGACATGACAACTGTCTACTATGACTGAGATCTTGGAAGTTTGAGCAGACAGATACTGGGTGATGTAGAAAGTATTCCTGTAAATCTTTTAAAAAGGCAGAGAAAACAACAACCTATCTGGTGCATGCTGCACACTTGGACAGAACTGATGCAGCAGCCTGCAAAGTTCTAGCAAATTTCTTTGATCCCCTCAGACCTGGCTTACTTTCTCGAGAGCGCCATTTCGTCAATTAACCCCATCACTTTGATCTAGTCTCCCCTTGGCGCAAGGGGATTGAACTTCCTTCAAGTTTCACATGCCAAGACTTCCCACCAGTCATAAACCTGACTTGTCAGGCTCAGTAAGCCTTTTGTACTCAAAATTGATTTTCAATGAAAACCATCTGTGGTTATGGGATTCTCAAGCAACCCGGCTAATGTAAGCAGCTACACATTATTTGCTTAATGCCAATGAGAGGCAGTAGGGAAAAGGATTAACTGGTATGTTAAAATGGCTCAGGACATTAAAGGCTGCTGCTCTCTAATTTGGGCATAAAGTATAATTGTCTTCGAGGCTCTTAACCGGCACAATCTATTTTAATAGAAGATGTAAACACCATGACTCCCAAAAAGGCAATTTTGGACTATGAAGCTTTCTTGTTATTATATATAAACACATATATTATATATATAAATAAATCATGGGCAATCTGAGCATTTAGTGTATATAAAATAGAAGAAACAGCATTCCTAAGAGAGAAATTTTACTACTTAAAAAAAACCTAAAAACACTAGTATTTTTGTCAGTTGGAAACTGCTAGCTAAGTCAGTTAATATTAAGATTGTGATGATGTATAGTCTATAGACCATAAATCAAATTTCTCTTCACCCTCTCAACATATATAGAAGCTTGAAAAAACCTTTAGTTTGTTAAATGTTTGGATAATCTCTTGTTTGTTCAAGGGCAGCGCATCCAGCAATCCTACCACTGGACATGCCTCACTGATATGGATTACTAGCTTGATCCAGGGGAGCAATGCTAGTGACAAACGCCTGATTGAAGAGTTATACCATTTAGAGGAGCAGCTGGCAGCATACAGTACAATTACAACATTGTACAATTTAATTCCAACCTGCTTAGGCGGCTTATGGGGGATGATCTTTTTACTGTGGTTCTAAGTTTTAGTAGCTGAGAGCTGCATCAATTGCGTTTTTGTTACTGTATTAACTACTAAAACAACAACTTATATAGCATCTTTAACATAACAGAAAATCCCAAAGCACTTCAAAGGAGCATTATAAAATAAAATGAATGAGAACACCGATCCACTGAAGAGATATTAGGTCAGATGACCAAAGGCTTGGTCAAAGAGGTAGGTTTTAAGGAGTGTCTTATTGGAGAAAAGTAAGGTAGAGAGGCAGAGAGGAGTACGGTCAATATGCCAGAGCTTAGGGTGTAGGCAACTGAAGGCACAGCTGCCAAACGTGGAGTGACTAAAATGAGAGATGTTTTGGAGGCCAGAATTAGAGGAATGCAGAATGCATGTACTTTGGCGGGTTGTGGGCCTGAAGGAGGTTACAGAGATAGGGAGGGTCGAGACCATGAGGGATTTGAAAACAAGGATGGTCGTTTTAAAATCAACATGTGCTTGTCCAGGAGCCAATGTAGACCAGCGAGCACATGGGTGATAGTTGATCTGGGCTTGGTGTGAGCCAAGGCATGGGTAGCAGAGTTTGGGACAACATCAAGTTTTCAGAGGGAGAATTGGGCGGGGGGGGGGTAAGAGCAGCAAGAAGTGCATTGGAATAGTCAAGTCTGGTGGTAACAAAGGTATGAATAAGGGTTCCAGCAACTGAGATGGAGTGAAGTTGGTCGATGTTAGGGAGATGAAAATAGGCAGTCTTGGTGATGGCACAAATGTGTGATCGGAAGCTCATCTCAAGGTCAAATACGACACCAAAAGTGCAGACAGACTGGTTTAGTCTCAGACTGTGGCCAGGGAGAGGAGTGGAGTTGGTGGCCAAGGAAGAGAGTTTGGAGCAGGGACCAAAAGCAATGGCTTCAGATTTCCCAATATTTGATTGGAGAATATTTCTGCTCATCCTGTACAGGATGTTAGATAAGGAGTCTAATAATTTAGCAACAGTGGAGGAGCTGAGAGAGGTGGTGCTGAGGTAGCACTTAGTGTCGTTGCCATATGTGTGAAAACTAACACTGTGCTTTTGGGCGATGCGCCGAGGGGCAGCATGTAGATGAGAAATAGGAGGGGACCAAGGATAGGTTCTTGGGGGACACCCCAGAGGTAATGGTGCAGGGTCAGGAAGAGAAGCTATTGCAAGTGGTGCTATGGCCACAATTAGATGGGCAAGAATGAAATCAGGCAAGAGCAGTCCCACTTGGCTAGATGACAATGGAGACACATCAGGGGAGGACGGTGCAATCAACTGTGTCAAAAGCTGCGGACAGGTTGAGAAGTTTCATACATTCACTGACTTATGCTAAATTTTCACATATTAAATGCAGTAGGATCACATAATGCTCAAAAGATTTATAGTTTTTCATGGCTACCAACCATGGATTGGCAGTGAAGTTACAGTGTTAAAGTCACAACTATATCCATTGCTTTGTGTGTTTCATCAGGCATTAAGTACATGGAGTCAACTGGGCACAGACAACCACTGCTGAATAGAACTGAAGGAGGGAGGGAGCAGTCCTACATAGTATACAAGGAAGTGATTTTAAGGCTGCAGCCTCATTTCAGTGTCAGATAAAGTTTTATCTTTGGTCTTATGATTTGTCATCTGGTCTGACAACTATTCCCAAGTATATATTATTCTGTCTATAGCTATATAATGAAGAACATGCAGCACTCAAAGGGTTACACAGAATGGTAATTTCATTTTTAATATGGATGGCTGAAAGGATTATGAACACAAGCACCAACAAGCTAAATATCTTATCTTAGTCTCCAACCAATCCTGTGGATTTGGTTTGCTGCGAGTCTGTACCCATGGTGTATAATTCTCTTAAGTGCGTACAATTTGAAAAAGCAAAACCATTTCCTTCCTGAACACACTGGATTCATTTCTATTAACTATACACTATTCTAGTGTAAACTCCTGTGAAATACATAATTGCTTCCCCAGATTGTTCTCAACCATGTTAAATCAGGATTAGAGACATTAAAATTCTAGTCAGCCCTTGTATTGCAGTCTTGTGCTTTTCTGATGAAAAGCCATTTTTAACAAAATAAAGTAGGTTAAAAAATACTATAAAACAGTATATAATTTGGAATGCTTTTCATGGTAAATACCAATGCTTAACTTGTTGTTTCCTTCAAAACATGTAATAAAAGTACATAACAACTAATGGAAAAATAGCATGTGTTTAATTTAGGATAGGATTGAATAGCCAAAGGAATCAGAGCTTCCTTGTAATTGCAAAGCCTCCCCCTCTCCCTCCAATGTGGGCAGACAGCAGATTAAGGGGCTGAACGAGCTTTTAAAATGGCTGTCTTAAACTAATTAATACTTAAGAAACTGGAGTGCTTTATTCCCCCCAAAAGGCAGCTAAATCCTCTACTTAAAACTGCCTCGCTTCTTTCATAGTCAGTTAGAAACATTGAATTAAGTTCACCACTGAAAATGGCCTTGTACAGAGTTTGTACCAAATCACTTTGAACCTTCACAGATTGATAAGTTATAGAATTTAATTATTCTTCTCCTACTAACCCTCCTCTCACCATAAAATTGATGTTAAAAGGTAGGCTTCTTCTGGACCATAAGTTTAACGGTGATACACTGCAGGCCTGAATGTTAATACTTTTGTCTTTTCTAGGAAGGAGGCAAATTGTTTATCTGTTAGTCCACAGGTTGCAGTCCCACTGGGTCATGTTTGCTGAGGCTGCTATGTTCATTAATGTTTACTATAGTATCTTTTTCATCTGGAAATAGAAGCCCTGCCCAACAAACTGCAGGAAGCTTGACCTCTGAACATGTCCACGTATTAAGCCTGAAGCCACAGACTCCCTCTGGAGAGCCATCAGCTGCAGAGTTTTTCTTCCCTATTCTCTCCATTAGCTACGCTTTATGAATCACCTTCCTCTGAGCTCAATAAAACTCCCCTAAGGAAAGGGCTTTAAAAGCTCTCGAGGTCACAAACCCCCAAGCTATGCTGGCTAAAACAGTTGTAGAAACCTATTCTGCAAAGGGAGTTGAGCATGAAGTCTCAGTGTAGTTTAAAAACTCCCCAAGGAGTCTGTGTTTTTATCTTCTGATACACTTTTGCTTCTCCCCAGCAGCCAACCTCTCGCACTTCATTCAGAAGCTTTATATGCTCCTAGAATGTGGAGCCGATATAAGGATCCGGTTTCCCTCATCTCCATTCAGATACCAAACTACCATATAGACTTCAGAGTTGGCAGCCATACAAAATGCCACAGGCTCTTGGCAATGTCATAACTAGGATTTCTCTCCATGCAAGGTGCCTGCATATATCAGTGTAACAGCACAGAAGGGGAGGCTTGGCAAGGGAGGAGTAAAATTATGCTGGCAGCAGACAACACTCCATACACATATGTCATTTTGCAGTCACGGCAACATTTTATCACCAACACGCCTCCCTTCCCCGACACTTGAACCAGTTCCAAATTGTAACACATGTTCCACTGCCTTTTATGTTATAAACACATTAAACACTTTTACGACGAGCATTTTTCGCATACAACCAAAATATTAGTCAGTTGCCAGTTGGTGTCAAATCCATCCCCTCCCCCTCCCTTCTTGCTACACCAGCAGCTACAAAGCAGCTGCTGCAGCTTATCATGGCTGTCTGTCCATTAACTTTACAAATTAACACCCTATCAGGGCAGTGCAGGACCGATTAATCAGTGAATGCCTGTCTGGTGGTTTATCGCTTCAAACTGCTGCTGCTGACTCTATGGAGGCAGTATCTGGACAAGAGAGAAAGGAGAAGAAAGAGGAGAAAGGCAGATGAAGGAGATAGAAAGCAGACAGGGAGGGAAGAGGAACAAAAAGATAAAGGGATTAGAGAAAAACAAGTCAGGCTGCCTGGCCAAAGAACAGGCAACCAAGGAGGGAGAAGAAAGCAGCAAAAAAAAGAACCTTGGAAAACGATCCAAATCTAATTTGCAGCGTTAACATAAATTGTGACAATCAAATTGGTCAAATCCAAATTACAGGTATACCTAAGGCTACTGTTAAAGTAAAAATAAATCTAATTAGCTGGATCCAAATAAACTCTACCAGTAGTTTTTCTCCCACTCTTGTAATGTGACAACACTTGAGCATTTTGCAATAGACAGGCACACATTCACTACTGTAGAATAAAACTCTTATCATTTCAGCATGATCGAAGTGTAGTTTGACTGTTGTTCAGAAGGTTGATTCAAAACAGACAAGCCTGATCCTCTGAAATGCCACACATTTGATCTACATGTTGCAAAATACAGTGCCAGTGTAAACAAGGCTCATCTCATGCTTTGGCTGCACGCCAATGTGGATTCAGACTAATATCAGTATAACCTGGCAGCAGACTATGGCCATAATTCCCCCCACCCCCTCACAATTGATGAATTTCCCTCTTCTGGGAGCTGCAGCTACCAGGTTCCACTTATGGCTGCTTTTTCATCAATTCAATTGTTAGTGCTCCTTTCAGTGGTTAAACCTTCCACTTTTACTTCTTCATTTCAATAACCTCCTCCATCATCATTCAACCCTATTCAGTCTTTTGAAACCTCCAGTCTACATGCACAATTTTTTTCCCGATCACAAACCATCAGTGCTCACAATTAAAGTTTCCAATGCAATGGTTGAACCAGCTCTCGATTTCTCCCTTCAATTGAAGAGGAAAATCTCCATGTTTCACAAGTCTAATCAATAGCTTTTACCCTTAAGTCCTTCATGGATATCTTCATTGGCCTTCTACCTCAAAATGGAATTCCTGCATTACAGAGATTGTTTTTGAAGGAGCTTGATCATCTCTTTTGTGTCAAACAATACTTTCTCCCTTATCATATCTCAATTTAGCCCAAGTCTATCTGAGCATTTCATATGGCTCCTGTATCTGGGAATGCTGTTCTAACACTTCTGTCACACTTCTGATAAATCAGAAGATTAAAGTTTGACATCTTGAGTGTTACAGCTAAAATGTGACAGGAAGTAAGGGCGTACACGCTGTAAGCAAACCTTTTAGCATACTTCATAAATATACTGATTAGAAAGTAGAAAAGTTATGGCGATGACTCAGCATATCACTTCAGTAACTACAGCACGATAAATTGATATTACAATCAGCAGTGGAGCTACAGAAAGGAAACATAAAACAAGCAAATAGTGAGAAATACTGTTGGGTATTGACTAAAAGCATGAAGCGAAATCTGGGTTATCTTCACTGAATCTAACTGCAAGCCAGAATAACCACCACATTGACACGATTTCAACGTTCAAGTTACATGCAATCTGGCTTGCGTTTGTCTCAATCAGAAATGTAAGTAAAGCAATGACGCACCTGCTAACTAGGCCAATGTACATTCCTGCTGGCCAATACTTTGACCCAAACTACAGTTTATTTATTGTACTGATAAGAGTTTTGTCAAATCTTTTGGACACAGTACAAGATGTAGCATCCAAGAACTGAACCAGTTAATAACCAGTTGTTACCACGAACTACAGTCGGACATTGGGCTACTAGTTAGCAGCGACCACAATATGATTGAATTTTACATCTAGTTTGAAAGGGAGAAAAGTGGGTCTAAGACTAGTATTTTAGACTTAAATAAGGGCAACAATGTGGACATGAAAGCTGAGCTAGCTTAAGTGAACCAGGATACTAGGCTAGGGGATAGGTCAATAGAGAAGCAGTGGCAGACTTTTAAGGGGATATTTCAGAATACACAAAATAAGTATATTCCTAATATAAAGAAAAATTCGAAAGGGAGGACCCACCATCCATGGTTAACTAAAGAAATTAAAGAAAGCATCAAACTTAAGGAAAAAGCACATAACTGCACAAAGATGAGTGGCAGGTCAGCTGAATGGCCAGAATATAAAGAACGGCAGAGAATAACTGAAAGGTTAATCAGGAGTAAGAAATTAGAGTATGAGAGGAGGCTAGTTAGAAATGTAAAAATGGATAGCAGGAGTTTGTATAGGTATCTAAAAAGGAAAAGAGTAAGTAAAGTGAATGTTGGTCCTCTAGGGAGTGACAGTGGAGAGTTAATAGTAGATAATAAGGAAATAGCGGGTGACATGCACAAATATTTTGCTTCAGTCTCCGCTAAAGGATACAAAAACATTCCAGAAATAGCTGCAAATCGGGAAGTGAAGGGGAGAGAGGAACTTGGTGAAATTACAATCACTAGGGAAGAAGTGCTGAGCAAACTGATTGAGTTGCGGGCTGACAAGCCTTTGGGTCCAGATGGACTTCATCCTAGGGTCTTAAAAGAGGTAGCTAATGAGGTAGTGGGTATGTTGGTATTGGTTTTCCAAAGTTCGCTAGAATCTGGAAAGATTCCATCAGACTAGAAAGTAGCAAATATAATCCCTCTGTTCAAGAAGGGAGGGAGGCAGAAAACAAGAAACTGTAGCCAGTTAACTTAACACCTTTCCCATGACAGATATCAAGAGTCGATCATTAAAGAGGTTATAGCTGGGCACTTAGAGAGACTCAAGGTAATGGGGAAGAGTCAGAATGGGTTTATAAAAGGGAAATAATTTCAACCAATTTATTAGAGCTCTTTGAAGGAGTAACATGCACAGTGGATAAAGAGGAGCCTGTAGACGTACTGTACTTGGATTTCCAGAAAACATCTGATAAGATGCCACATCACAGGTTATTGCGGAAAATAAAAGCTCATGGTTTAGAGGGTAACATATTAGCATGGACAGAAGATTGGCTGGCTGGCAGAAAGCAGAGAGTATACATAAATGGGTCTTTGTCTGATTGGCAGGATGTAATGAGTGGAGTCCCACAGGGTTCAGCGTTGGGGCCTCAACTTTTTACAATTTGTATCAATGGCTTAGATGGGGGAGGTGAAGGCATGGTAGCTAAACTTGCAGGCGACACAAACATAAGTAGGAAAGTATGTTGTGAAGACATAACGGGTTTCTAGACAGATATAGTAAGTTGAGTGAGTGGGCAAAAATCTGGCAGATGGATATAATGTGGGAAAATGTGAAGTTATTCACTTTGGCAGGAAGGATAAAAAAGCAAGAGTATTACTTAAATGGAGAACGACTGCAGAATTCCGAGGTACAGAGCAGCCTAGGTGTTCTCGTGCATAAGTCACAAAAACTTAGTATGCAGGTACAGCATGAAATCAAGACGACTAATGGAATGCTATCCTTTATTACAAGAGGGATTGAACAAAGAAGTAAGGATGTTATGCTTCAATTATACAGGGCATTGGTGAGACTGTGTCTCGAATGCTGTGTGCAGTTTTGGTCTCCTTATTTAAGGAAGGGTGTAAATGCAGTTCAGAGGACATTTACTAGAATGAGCCGGTTGTCTTATGAGGAAAGGTTGGACAGACTGGGTTTGTTTCCACTGCAATTTAGAAGAGTGAGGGGTGACTTGATTGAAGTATACAAGATCCTGAAATGGTCTTGACAAGGTGGACGTAGAAAGAATATTTCCTTTTGTGGGTGAGTCCAGAACTGGGGAGCACTGTTTTAAAATTAAGGGTCGCCCTTATAGGACACAGATGAGGAGAAATTTTTTTGAGGGTTGTGCGACTTTGGAACTCTGCCTCAGAAGGCAGTGGAGGCAAGGTCACTGAGTATTTCTAAGGCAGAGGTAGTTTGATTCTGTTGCCTAACAAGTATCCAAGGTTATTGGGTGTAGACGGGAACATGGAACTTGAAACACAAACAGATCGGCCACGATCCTATTGAATGGCGGAGCAGGCTCGAGGGGCCGAAAGGCCCAATTCTGCTCCTATTTCCTATGTTTGTATGCTTGTTCCACAAATGAGGAATTTGAATGTCCAGGGCTTCCAGGATAGTTGTTCTACATGATTAGAACTGGAAAACATTTGAATTTGATGTCATTCTAGTTCCAAAAGTATAAAATCACAGTATGAATATTACTCTATTTCACAAAAACCTCTTAAATGGCACACAAAGTAAACTGAACAAGATTTTTAATGACATGACAAAATTCTATGTGACAAAAACGTGACAAAGACTTATAACTGAACCACGGAGTGCCACTCTAAAACTAGCACATACCAATCTTTACAAAATGTTGATAGAAAGCAGCACCCTATAAAATGAAAAGGCCTTTTAACTTAGGAGTGTGTCATGTAATGGTAGAAGTTGTCTGATACCATATGAACTATAGAGATAAGATGTAATTGCAGATTGAATTAATCTTCATGGAGGATCAGGCCTGGACTTTGTTACCACTGAATTAGATACAGATCTGCGTTCAGCCCTCCCACAACTGCCAGATATTTACTGCCTGGTACTTGAGGTTTATCACCAGGTAATGCTTCATTGCATATACTACACTCATTTCCTACACTTCTACAATCTGCAGTTTTGCAACACTTCATCTAAGATCAACAAACGTAGAATGAAAATATACAAACGGTCAAACCTTCTACCCTAAGGATAAGGTGGATAACTATGTTTTATTTTCGGAGGCAAGAATATGTGCATGTTTTAGCAATGCGTTATTGAGGGTATACTTGGCTAAATGAAGATAACAGTGTAACGGACTTTGCGCTACTGGTGACAAATCTGTTGGTGAAATCCAAAATATTGTTTTTTAAAGCTTCCATTTTGACTTCAGTCAACTGCAGAGGCTATTTGGATTTATAAGACTTAACTCCCAACCCTATTTATAATTCTGGACTCCACGGACCAGCAGTGTTGCTTGATCTATTTCCACGTAATTGTAACAGATCTCTGAGAAATATGCAAGCAGATTTGTTTTGTTTTGCAAATTTGTTCATTACAAAAGGCAGTTGGAGGAGCATAAAAAATGGGCAAGGGAGTAGTGTTGTGTCTCCAAATTCAATTCTCATCTAATTTATGGTGCAAAACCAGAAAAAATACCAGTTTCTGCTGGAAATGCAAAGAAAAATGTTCGTTGAAAAACAAGCTATGAATTCATCACAACTGAATTACAAATCTATTAGTTACAATTATTCTCATTTTAAAAAATGATAGAATAATCTATTAATGAAATGTGGTTTAACATTTAAACATTGAAGTAGGTTCAGAAATGTGTGGATGTACATTATACATCTCGCCCAAAATCTGAAAAGTGCAGAAAAACTTATGAACCAAGCAAAAATGACCTAGGGGAACATTTGATTAACAAATCTAAGTTAGTTTCACCAAAAACACATCCTTTTCTTCATTAACAAGACAAGCAGAACCATCCATACTGAGAAATTTGATAATGATCTTTGCTCTTCTAAGATCTGCTATCTTAGGCAGGGTGCCTGTGGTAAAGCCACTAGCCCAACATTGCTTTCCTCGTAAACTGCAAACAGACTTCAGCAGACAATTCAAAAAACCTCTGGCCAAATTGAATTTATTGTATCTGATGAACATGCAACTGAAGACAAGCATCTACAGTAAATCTTGTTGAAGTAGCACTCTAGGAAACAAAAATGAAAAGATTCTAATCAATATTTTTGATATCTGATTTAATACATGTTAAGGTTTCATATACTTACCACTGTTTTTCCCAATAACACAACTTTTGTGTCTCATTGTGACTATTTTTTGCCTATATTTTCTAGGTGGTCTTTATAATTATATAAAGAAAAGATGGTTGCCGATATCGGAATAGCGTTTTTTTTTGCAGAAGGGTCCCCGGGGTATTCCTTCAAGTAGTTATGGAACCCAACTAATTGCTATGGACAGATGGTCCATAGTCTGGATTCAGAGTTCTTCTAACACTGGCGATGCCTTCTTAGGTAAACCCAGCATGAAATTAAATCTCCAGTGGAAACACTGGAAAAAAAAATGCATTTCAGTGTTGAACCGATACAAAAGTTTGTCCCAAGTTTTGTTTTGCATTACATCATATTTTCTTTCACTGAAACAAACATCCCTGTTGACCAGGAATTGCATGCTTGCATTGTCCTGCATGTATGCGCAAATATTTAAGTTTTACGCCATAAGCCTCACTGAGCATATACATAAACTAGACAGTACCAATTCCCACACTATATTAGATTTGCCCCATTCCAATTTTGTTACAAATGGGTAATTTAGATCTTCACTCTGCCAGCATATGGAGTGAAGAGAATTAGATTCACTTCAGATTACAGGCTAATGCCTTGGTCTATAACTTGCAGAGTCAAACCCCTGATGTGAATTATGACCCAGTTGAACCATAATACTGAATCTTGTCATTGCTGAATTAGATGCTCCCGAGGTTGGCTTTCACTCTCTCCAACTCCACATTTCCTTCATTCCAATTACTGTGCAATTCAAGTGGAGGCCAGGCAATTATCACTTGGAAGGAAAGAAAATCATGGCAAAATGCTGTGATGCATATTCTTCTGGCTATCTTAGAGTGACTTTTAAGAAGGGCACATAACCTACCTATTTCCTGTTGAAGCATTACTAATCCAGAAAATGGGAAGAAGAGGAAGTCAACTATGAAAGATGACAGCTTTCTGTTAAAGCTTTGTTCTATTTTCTTAACTTTATCAATCAAAAGGGTTTCCACTTCTGGTCTAATTGGCACATTGGACTTTGATGAAACAACAGGATTAAAGTTACCATTTTAAATTTGCCTGTGACTCTTACAATGTCACCACAATCTTGTTTTCTACAATTCAAAATAACATGTTCAACATATTGCTGCAGGCATCTACTGAAAATGTATTCCTGTAGCTTCAGCACACATAGGCAGCTGTCTGCAGTGGAAAGTTTGGAAATCTGGGCACATCTGGGTTTGGAAGGTGCTGGGCAAGTTTGCCAGATTACTGGGTGATTACTACAAGTAGCATCTGCACATTTTTTAAAGTATACAATAATCCTGTTTTGATTGGGGCCGAAGTTCCTGTTTCCAGAGGACCGGGTCTCAATCAATTTAACTTGAATGACTGAATTATGCTTCATATTTCATAATGATGTACAATCTGAAAAAGGTTTGTGCACCACTAGCCATAAACAGGCATGTTAAGTGCTTGATGATATCTTACATTTTAATGCAAAATAGCTTACCATATTATCAGTTCTTTAGTGACAGAAAATCATCCCTAGTTGGATGCAACTTTAAAGAACTCTAACTATGTTTCAAGTAAGCTTGCATGGAGCTCTGCATTCCTCCACTCAAGAGTGATGCAGACTGGAAGTAGACTGTGACTAACTGTTCATGTCACTCAGAAATGGAAGTGAAAAGGACTCTATTTACGTTACAGAACCTAATACAGCAGATAGCCAAATATTCTGCTACTTCAGCCCCATCAAGATGCAAACTTGATGTGACCATTGGTAGCTGTTGATATTACTAGTGACACACTTTCCATTTCCATCGCAGTGTTACTGGCACCAAATCATAGTCTAGTGGATATTTAACATAAAATAAGTGCTTCGTTTGAACTAAGATACACATATTGGATTTATACTGGTTCTAAAGTCTCCAATGTAAACGGGGAGTAGATCAGATATTGAAATAAGCAGCTGTTGTGTAGTTTGGGTGGCTAAAGAAGAGGTTCCATGAATCCTTCCATGTGGTCCTCTTGTCTTCCAATACAATAATAAGCAGCTGTTTAGCTGGGTGGAGTTTTTAATCTAGTTCAAATTAACTGACAAAAATGTTTCTTTGATATTAAGAAGTGGTCTTCAGCAGATTATCTTTCAGTGTACATGGTTTGCCAATGCTGCTTGTACAGGGCTAAAGCTAACTCATGTGGAAAAGAAGTCCAAACTGCCCAATGATATTTAACATACAAGCTGGTTGCAACAATGGGGTATTGTCCCATTGGTTCTCATGTCTCAACAAAATTATCTGACTGTAGTTTCTCTTTAAATTTGTTCATGGGATGTGGGCATTGGTGGCTAGGCAAGCATTTATTACCCATCCCTATTGCCCTTAAGGAGGTGGTTGAGAGCCATGTTCTGGAACCACTGCAGTCCATGTGGTGTAGGTAAACCCGCAGTGCTGTTAGGGAGTTCCAGGATTTTGACTGAACAACAGTGAAGGAACTGTGGTTTAGTTCTAAGTCAGGATGGTGCATGGCCTGGAGGGGAACTTGCAGGAGGTGGTGTTCCCATGTGTCTGCTGCTCTTTTCCTTTGAGATGGCAGAGGTTTTGGGTTTGGAAGATGCTGTCAAAGGAGCATTGGTGAGTTGCTGCTGTGCATCTTGCAGATGCGACACACTGCTGTGACTGTGCATTGGTGGTGGAGGGAGTGGATGTTGAAGGTAGGGGATGGGGTGCTATCAAGCAAGGTGCTTTTTCCTGGATGGTCAAGCTTCTTGAGCTTTGTTGGAGCTACACATCCAGGCAAATGGAGAGTTTTCCATCACTTTCCTGACTTGTGCCTTCTAATTGGTAGACAGGCTTTGGGAAGTCAGGAGGTGAGTTACATGCTGTAGAATTCCCAGCATCTAACCTGCTCTTGAAACCATAGTATTTATGTGGCTAGTCCAGTTCAGTTTCTGGTCAATGGTAACCCCCAGGGTATTGATAGTGGAGGATTCAGTGATGGCAATGCCATTGAATGTCAAGATAAGATGATTAGATTCTCTCTTATTGGAGATGATCATTGCCTGTCACTTGTGTGGTGCAAGTGTTATTTGCCATGTTATCAACCCAATCCTGAATGTTGTCCAGGTCTTGCTGTATATGAACATGGGCTGCTTCAGTATCTGAGTCATTGTGAATGGTACTGTGCAAATCATTAATTTGGTTAGTGAATTAATGTAGGATATTGCCCCCGTAATTGTCAGTAAATTATATCAATGAAGAGATAGCAGATTTGAATCATTTCATAGGTAAATGCTTAACCTTTTAAGAAATAAATGCTTCTGTGCACATTCACAGTGTCTTGTGGTTTTACGATACTCTAGAAAATGTACAAAGACAAACCTCATATCAATGAACATTAAACAGTTCTAGTTAAAGAACAGATCCTGTCACAACACTTCTGTTCACATGGTTAGCAGGCTAAACAGCCAAAAGATCAGATCTGCACCAGTATCAGCTTGTACATCTCTTCAAAAACTTAGTTACAAGTGCAATTAGACAGGTTAATTTGTGCAATTAGTCAGGTGACCCGCCTAGAATGGTAATTTCAATACTGTGGGAAAATACTTTTTATCTTGACATATAAATCAATAATTCAGTAGTGTGGGAAAGCTTTAAACCGTTTCTCTGTAACCACGAGACTGACATCCCGCTGATGCTGGTTAACGTGCTCGTAGATCAAACCTGATACAGGTTCATGGTTCACAAATTATGAAAATGGAGTAAACTGAGGTGGAGAGAACAAGCATATTCAAAATAAACACCATAATGTGGTAAAACATCCTTGATTAAATAGTTTTCAAACATGAGATAAAGTTCAGTAGATACAGACCACTGGTATGCAAATAAAAGGCTCACCTCAATGTTAGAAAATATGAACTTGTGATATGCAGAATAGATCTCAAACATTATAGGCACATATTCTCACATACTTTGAGTATGCACTTATACTGTCAGACATGCAGACAATTGCTAGTCAAGGGAAAGAAGATCTCAATAATTGTGTACTTAAATGTACAAGGATTGTCCATCCTTGCTGGCAAGATTTTTGAATGGTAGAAAACTGCTAACTTTGGTAACAAGTCTTGTTGGATGTGAGAAACTCAAAAGTCGGATCAGCTGATCGCCTGGGATACTTAGAAGTTTAAAAAGCTGCTTGCAATTCATTTGCTTTAATGCTGCAGCAAATGTGAAATAAGTGTTCTAATGATGAGGCACTCAAATAATCCCAGCACAAACCACTGAGCTGTCAGTTCAGCTGCAGCAATGCCACACATTGTGTGTCGTTGCAATAATGAAACTGCTTTGCAGCAGAGGCTTCTTATTGGAGGCTCATTTGTGTATTCACATGAGTATGATTAAAAGCAATCTTAGATATAAACAATGTTTCGAACTTCTCCACTACAGTAAACCTACATTTAGGCTGCAGCTAACTCTCCCTCTGTATTGTTTAATACTTCAGTTCATCTAGTCAATACTTTACACCTGTACGTGAAACAGGTGCAGTTCAAAAAGATTTTAACCAAATCTATGTCACATTTAACCACAGTAACCTAGAGCTTTAATTTGCATTACTTATAAATATGCATAAATTTATATGTCAACAGGCTTTTTCACAAAGTATAAATCAGAAAAGAAAAATACAAAGGGGGATGGTTTAACGTACGGTGTCCACAGAGCTACATCAGCTTGCCCATTTTCATATTTGCAAACATTAAAATTTGGAGAACGATAGGATTTCCAATTGGTAAGGAAGGATTTCATCGAAAATTTATACACAGCCTTCGTTTCTTGAAGTCGCTGTTAGGAACCCTCTATATAAAAGGCACAGCCAAGCCAATAGCCTTGTGCTTCATGCTGTTCTTTCCAGGCTATCAGCCTGCAGGCATTGTCTGCACAGAGGCTAATCCAAGTCTCCCTCAGTCTTGGCCTTGTAGCTCAGACAGCTAGCACGAAAAAAATGAAAGACTTGGCAGTGAAAAGCAAACCAGCTTATCCAAAGCTGAAGGGATATGCTGTTTTCTTTAATGTGTTATCAGTTTGATTCAGCTTCACGGAATTTCATTTGAAGTCCTCCCCTGCTCTGGATGAATGCGTGTGTAGGCTAGCCCTGTAGAAATCACATTACACCAGTCTCCAGAAGGGAAGTGGAACAGTAAATGGGTTAATCTTGTCTCTATTTTCTCCCCACAGGACGGCTGATTCAACACGCTATGTTTCACCTTGTTTCTTTAGGATACTGCTCCCCTGCCTCCATTCTCTACTTTTCTGCATCCCCAGGAAAACTATACCACCTCCTGGTATCTTTCAACAGCTTTATCAGTGCTCAGATCTAATCAGCTGTGAAAAGCTGCACAGTCACAGCAGGGGAACCATTCCTTATTTCATCCCTTCAGCTTTTCCTTTTACACAACTTGAGAGTTACAGATAATTAGGTATCTCAGTGAGCACGCTTAAGCGCGTAAGCACTTCTTCCTCCTAGAAAGACTTATCAGGTGTGGGCTAAGACGCTCAGTAAGCCTGCTAACCTGCTGTGCTGCTCTGGCTTGTAATTAGAAGGATCCACACTTTGCTGCACAAAAGTAGACAGGGTCAGCATGAGCCTTCAGTGAGCTTTGGTGCAAAATTGCAGCTGGCATGATTGATGGGAGGCATCAAAGGCAGCAGAGGCAAGTCAGCTATCAGTATTTAATATTTTAAAAAGCCGTAAAGGCTGCAGTTGATCATGCAGAACATCAGTGAATAGATGAGCTAACCTGTGCTTGCTAATGTGCCATTTCTCGAATAATGAAAGGGCAGATGATCCGCAGCCGCCTGTCTGGCTGCAAATATGAACATGCTATCAGCAAAATCCGCTATTCTAGTCCCCCCGCAGCTACAAGCAAGACCATCACAATTTTATTCCTCATCTCTCATTCTCCACTTTCCATTGCCCAGGAGCGTAGTAATTTCATAGATGTAACACTACCCAACCGATAAACAAATTATCTACATACTCTACAAGGTTTTCTATTAGCTAGGACACATTCCCAATTCTATTTGCCTTGAGACACTTTTGATCAGATTAAGGCCTTCCTTCCTCTGCGGCAGAGTTTTTATATGTTTACTGAGCAAAATATCTCTGTCAAATTAAAACACAAAAGTTGCGTATCTATCAAAGGTCCCTGCCCTAGCTGGAGCCATCAAGCATGTACTGCAAGGTTCAACTTCCCTCACATCATCTGCAGCAGCCCTAGGGACTTCACAAGGCAAACTATAATTTCTAGTAAATATATCCTAGGGACACAATTAGTTTTCAGTTGGGGAGATGATAAATTGGTCATGCATAATTCAGAACTGGCAGAAGCTAGAAAATAAACTGCCCGAACTTTGCTTCCAACCCCGACAAGAGAATACAAATGTGACTCGGGGCTGGGGTTGATGAACGGTGCTAATACTGCCTGGGTACAGCACAACGATAGGAAGGACACTGCTGGCAGCATCTATTTTGTGCTGTGCTTCCGTATGTGTCATGAGCTTAAGAGTCTGACACAGAGTTAAATGCACAGATGTTCAGCAATCTGCACTTGTGTTAATTACCCTAATGTGAGCTGAAACTCAGCAGATCACAGTTAATGAAGAAGCCCGTTTTTTCCAGACCCTGTATCTTGACTTCCTTTGTAAGTGCATTGAGGTTTTTCTATAAATTAACATCACCTTCTTGGAAGGTGGACAAAATTAGACATAAAAGGAACACACTGCCTGCACAAGTAGATGACAGTAGGATGACTGATATATCTATTCATGGTGCTTGCAATAAAACTCTATGTTTAATTATTTCATTGTTGGTCTGATATAAAGCTCGGGTTACAAGTTTTCATAGAATTGTGCTGCACAGGAGATGGCCATTCAGCCCATCATGCCTATGCTGGTTCTTTGAATATATTATCCAATTAGTCCCACACACCTCTGCTCTCTCTCTTGCAAGGTTAATAAAGGCTTCTCTTCAACGTTCAGGTGAAACAATTAAGTCAGTAAGCCAAAGTTTCAACTTGATAACACAACACATGCTATCTTGTTAAGCACCTGTTTTATCTGACATAAATCATGGCATACCATAAATAAGCCTTAAAAAAAACTTGGGGTGAGGGATGGTTGGGGGCTGGGGGAAGAAACAATGCTGGGAAGACAGGGTATGTTTACATTTTTCAGTACAACAAAATCATTTATTTCACAATCAATAAATTAAAAAATGCTATTTCCCTTTTGCAACTTTTAAAAGACTTCTTTGATAATTAATACACAGTATTCACCAAGGAGATTTATAAGAACCTGCATGAGAATGGGTCAAGAGTAGTGTGAAGTTCCTAAAATGAAGACTCTTTGCCACTTTGGAGCCCACTCTTCCCATCATTAACACTAGGAAAAAACATCTGGTAAATGGCAACTGCAGCAAGCCTGCCGGCATACAAGTGACATTTACCATACATAACCAATGCAGAGTTGATTTAATTACTGCACTTAAAGGTAACAAAAGACGACTCAATTTAATCCACAATGGCACTAGAAGATCAAAACGCAGCTGTAGGATAACAAGACAGCATAAGCTGTGAATAAGAAGGACCAATTTGCTTGAGAGTCTCATCTGCACCTTTCCACAAAAGAACAAGAAACACTTCTCTCTCATCAAATCAAAGGAAGCTTTTAACTTTATGTTCACACCAATGTTCAAATAATTGGGGAAAAATTCATAAAGGGCTGAAGCACAAAATTACTTTTACACATCCACGCTCCCAAAAAAATTAAGCACAGTTTAATCGTCAACGACGAAAGAAAATGGGTGGGGGCTGAGATGAACACACGTTGAGGCAAAGGTGCACAATGAACAACAGCTTTTACTTTCATTGTGGTGTCATACTAATGGAAGGGAGCATGTGACAACATACAAATGGCTTCTCGAGGGAACCTGCCTCAGGCTCTTCATCTGTTTTTCTCCATTTCTGCAGGAATTAATCAGGAGTGATAAGAACGTTTGTCTTGTAAATGCTGCATCAAGAGGAAACACTGTTTTAACTTATCATGCCAGGCACCGGTGAAGAAGGCACTGCTTTAAGCCTGGGATAATAGAACGCTTTTTGTGCAGTTCTCAAGGCCTCGTGAGACAGGGAAGCACAATGATGTGACCTTCAGTGTTGAAAGCAACAAAGCCCACCCCAGAGTCTTTGGTAGAACAGTGGATTTTGTGGAAAGGTCATCTTTCCAACAACAGAATACCTTCTGAACATTGCTACCAACCTCAGTGCCTTTGATCTGGCCAGTATTGGGACAGCAAAGGCACATCAGTGCCCAATGCTATAAAAGTCTACAACATATCATTCAGTCTGCATTAATGAGCATTTCCAAAATAAAATTAGGTAAATATATGCTTTGACTCAGAAACGCCTAGATGTTTGCTTTCTGTCCTGTATTAAAACATTTCAATAAATTCTGTCTGGGGAGACAATTGTAAGGTTGAAAACCAGTAACCATTATAAATGTCAATATGTTACAACTAAGTCTCCTGACATGTTGCACTCAAAAAGGCAATGCAGATATTTTTACGCATGCACAGGTCCTGTCCAAAGGTTATACTAACTATAAGAGTTGACCAGGTTAAAAGTTCTTGGGTAGGCTACAACATGCAGTCTTTGTCTTTTAAGCATAAGTATTCCAATCCCATGATTGTAGTTTCAAGTGCAGCTCTGCCCCCAATCCTTTACTAGCTGTATCAAAGATCATTCTGAAATAAGATTCAACTAAAATATGAATTTTAGTACTGCACTGGTACACAGGAATCTCTTTCATTTAATGGGACACCTTTTATCCTTGGATCTTAGAACTGTTAGGAGAAAACTACTTAAAATAAATTGATCGCAAGCAATACTAATACTAGACCTGGAACCAATTTTAGAGAATGTTTCTGTCCTAAATTAATATTGTGAGCATACAATTTGTAAATGTGAAAACAGCTTTTCTGATGATGCAAAGTTCATTATTTGCTTTTTTTTTTAAACGGAAAAATGAAACTATTCAAAATACAGGAAATGTTTCTTGCTCGTCAGAAGAAATGCGAGATATGATGCTTGGCATTCTAAAGTTATTTGTCTAATTGGTTAATTAGATTGGGAAACGTTTGCCTAAGGAAACTCAGATGCCCCAAATATTTTCTAGTTATAAAATACATATTCAGTACTGCATCAATGTGCTGGCAGGAAGCAGACACACGGACTTGTTTAACAGCTGCATGATTATTCACAAGCAACAAGGTACCAGAGGAAACAAAGGAGCCCAATGATTTTACAAGAAAATATTGATTTCTATTATACCAGTAGCTTTTCAACTGTCCAAAGTTATTGGATTCATATTTGATAAGAAAGCGGCTCAGTGAGCTGACAAAGGGCTTCCTGGACTCATTTCTCCACGCTATGATCGAGCATGCAGCCTGCTCCGAAACGCTTAACTTTGTTGTTCAGTAATGCCAACCAGCTGGTTAAGCTCATGTACCTTTAACTAAATAGCACGAATAATGGTAATTTAAAAAATATATTAAAAAAAACCCCAGCATCGCTCAGAGCTACTACTACTTTGGTGAAAAGGCATGGAGCCAACAGGGAGGATTCCCTTTGTTACTGATCTCAAAGACAGAGGAGTCCACAATAAAAAAAAAATAAACACTACAAGCAATAAGAACACAAGGGCATTTCTTAGAAGGGAAGAAAGTGAAATGTATAAACCTTACCAACACCGTGGAGTTATTTTCCTAAATACAAAAACCGATTGATAATCTCAATCCAAGAAGCAAAAAACGCAGTAAATCCCAAACCATCTAGGAATCCACAATTATCCGGAACATTCCCTTCGCAGTAAAATAAAAACATGAGTCTTGGTAAAATATGGCCGTATTCTCGTGTTTTTTTTAAAAAAAAGCGTGGTGATTTTTTTTTTTTGGTTTGTTTGTTTGTTTAAAAAGACCAGTTTTCTTTCCAGATGGGGGAAGACAGACGAAATCGGAAACGGGCACAGCGAAGAAAAACCAACCTGACTCGCCCGCCGTCTACCCCAAACACTGGCGGCCAGTGCAAGCAAAGCGAAGCCCGTCACTGCCGCTTCCTCCAAAGCTTCACCAAAAAATCCGGCACCACAAACCGCCGGCAGCTCGGGGCTCCCTCTCCGCTGCTCCTCGTTTTTAAATATATAGATGCCGATGAAGTGAATCCTACCGGGAGTGTGAGTGTGTGTGTGTGCGAGTGTGTGTGTATGGGGGGGTTTTTTTTTGTGTGTGTGTGTATGAGACAGGCGCGCTGCGGCTCGGCTCGGCTCTGCTCTCAGCGCTGCCCAGCTGCTTTGCTCATTAGTCCGGGACTGGCGCTCTCTCTCTCCACACACACACACACACACACACACCACACAGAGAAAAAGAAACGAGTTTCAATCCTCACTCGGGTCCTGGAACCGCTTCCCTCATACAAACTGCACTAAGATGATTTTCTCAGGTCTTGATATCCATAATTCCCATGATGAACGAAGAGCAATACCCTCTGCACATTGTAATCTCAATCTTGTTACTGTTAAGCCTCCAAATCAGCTTTGGAGCCGCTCTGGACAACTGCCGCTTTCAACCTCCTAAGGTGGCTTAGGGTTGTAATGCCAGCGAGCAGACTGAACCGATCTATTCAAGAAAGATGGATTACAAAGACTGCTTCGTTCTCTTAAAGGGACCGTGCACCGCCGTCTGTTGCAACTGTCAACTCGCTTGTCTTCCTCTCGTTCCCAGTTTGCAGCTGCTCGGACTGTGCTTACAGAATAGATAGCTTTGCCAGTGAGCCCCCAAGCTGAGAGTCAGGACGTGGGGTTTTAATGACGACTTCTTGGTTATGAATGCCATCAGGATCTTGAAATCGAATTGTGGACGTTTAGGTCAATTTCAACGTTATTCTACACAAGCAGGCAATCTTTAAAAATAATATAAACATTCTACTTTTTCGACAGTTATACGGCGTGTACTTAGCCTCAAAGAAGTCAGTGCAAGGTTTGGATATGATGTGGGGTGGGGTGGCAAGCATAGGTGGATCTGAAGACTTTTTTTCTAATCCTGGATAGCTAAACATAAAAACAAAAAGTATCATTTAATACTACCCTATTCGGGCGTAAAGGGTTTTTCCGGGGGGAGGGGGGCAGACAAATAAAACTCATATCAGCTATCCAATGTGCTTCATTTGTCTGACTTTCATCAGTGTTGAACAAGAAAAGCACATATTAAATTGTGTGCATTCCCACTTCGTATCCTATTTGTCTCTGAGCTCTTTAGTTCCTTCCCCTACCAAATCCCTTCCAATGGATCTTCTGGCTAAAAATCTCTTGAGGTGCAGAATTGCAGCTGAAATCAATGGCTTGGTGGAGTATTGAAATACATCATGTTGCTGAAGCTTTTTGCCCCGGCACCCACCAGAACAAATGCAAGAATGCCAAATTTCAAACCATTTATACTACAGGAGAAAAAGGTGCCGATTGATTGGCAATGCTTTGACCAGAGTCAACTTGCCAACCAATCAGAATTTAAATTTGGCAACATTTCTCTCTTTTCAACAATATCCAAGTTTGATACTACCACATGACTGCTTTCATACATAAATTCTTTTGTGGACAAAAATGATCCAAGTCCAGATAATTACACTTAGCTTACAGCACAGAAGCAGGCCTTTTGGTTTAACTGTTACGTAACAGTGTTTATGTGCCACATGAGCCTCAAACCCAACAGCATATCTTTCTCATCCTTTCTCCCTCAAGAGCTTCTCTAAATTCTTTGTAGATGCACTTTGAATCCTTATTGAATTTATTAGCAACTGTCCTATACTTATGGTCCCTAAGCTTCCATCTTCCCCATGAGTGGAAACATCTTCTGAACATTTAACCTACCAAACACCTTCTAAATTTTATTAGACCACCCCTCAGCCTTCTCTTTTAAAGTGACAAGAGTCCCTGCCTATTCAGTTCTGCCTGACAGATGTAAATACAACCAACAGCCAAACAACTATTATCGCATTTTTTTTGGTTAGGTTATAAAAATCAATCTATTGGCTGAAGTTTTAATTATTTTCCAATCTGAGACTGAGAAATATTTTGGATGTAAGGGTTAGATCAATTCTAAATTATCTCCATCGTGAATAATTTTCTTGCAAACTGAGGTAGTGTATCAGCTCAAATTAAAAATTAGGAAACAAAGGTGGGACCCGTGGATAGTCTGCAACACAACACAGACAAAGTAGAGCAGTGGACAGAATTATCAAGATACAGTGGATGAGGGTCAAATACCTACCATAAATTACTTTTGCTTTATAGTTTGATAAACGTAACTCAGGAACGTGTGGCGTTTAAGTCCACATTTTCAATAATCTGCATACAACTGAAGCTGCTGATATCTGGTATTAAGATTTAGGATTTATCCATCCATCAGTGAGTCAACAGCCCTTTGCAAAAGTCCAGGTCCATGAAATTCCAACAGGGCAAACCAACAAGCAAGGAAATACTAGCACACGTAGAAAGAATTATGTTACTTCTGCTTCGTAAAACAGATTGCTGGGGCTCGCAAAACATCTATGAGTTCCAATTCCGGGGCACAGGGTTAATTACATAAAATGGGTGGATGCACGTGCCATTTATGGTGTTTCCTCTGTGCTGCCAGTGGTGGCCAGGAATATTGGAACAGGGTCTTTTCTGCTCTGTCAAGGGGTGGGGCAGCTGATTAATATACATATATATATATATATATATATATAAGTATATATATTAAAGAGCACCTTCAATTTCCTGCTAGGAAACGAGATTGTGGATCTTCTTTCCACCTTTCTACAGTAAGTATATTTGCATCATACTTCAGGCATCTGTCACAAGACAGGTGCAACTGGCAGGATATCTGACTTCCCCCACCCTGTGTATGGCCCAGGAATTCCAACCCCACAGTTCGAATTGCAAATGAAAAATTTATAATTATAATATTTGTAAGTGCTTATTGAAAGTGAATTTTGTTTGTGCTCTATTCTCTCCTGAAGGTTGTGGCTTGTATTTGGGCATGGAACTCCATCCAATGCTTTAGCACAAATGAGAGCTCTTCATAAGTAAACCTTGACAGTGAGAATCATCATCATAGCTGAACTCAATCCTTTCCGTGTGTGTACTGGGTGATTTCTTTTTGTTTTCCTAACTGGGAACACAGACCAACTGCAGCAGCATGACTATTGCCATTTCTCGACTGACTGCTGAGATCAACTAACTCAGTCTGGGCAAGAAGTTGCATCAGGAAACTTCCTGGTCTGAATGATTATGTGGTGCAATGCACTCACTTGTTGTCCCTCCCAGTTCTGCATTTTGTTAACAATACCACAATCTGCAGAGTCTGCATTCTGGAGCTTAACATGGATACTGTGAATACTGGTATTGATTTAAATAATGCTCTTTACCACACTCTTAATTTGGTCCAAAATGCAGAACTCATTTTCATTGAATGCTTCCAAAGTTTGAATCAATGTTTAGACGCACAGCTTTAATAATTCTATTCTGTGGTCTGTCGAGAGCTGTTGCTGCAATGACGTCACTGCACAATACTAAGAAACATGAGTAAAGGTTGCAAACTGTTCCACAAGACAGTTTAGCATGATCATGGCCTTCTTTTAATGCAGAGATGGAATATACGCAAGTCCTTTCATTAAGATCAAAAAGGTCTAAACTTTTCAGTCAATAATGGAAACAAAACAGCAACATTTACAGGACTTTAAATGCGCAGATAAACACTATGGCTGGATTTAAACTCCACACTTTGGGGATTCAAATTGGTGAGATGGCCTCAAGAATGGATTTCATACCTCCAGGGTATAATGTGCTTTTTAGTCTTCTGAATGTACTTCCAAGTATGTGCTCCCTGAAATGTTATGCATTGGTGCAAAAGTGGCAAAATAAAAGCAGCTTCAAAAAAACGGTTTGCCATCTGAATGTAGCATTGAATCCTAAAGCTGTTGAAGTATTCAGATTGATTGATCCAGCCTGCTGTTTTCAAGGATAAAAGATCCAGGAGGGTCGCTGTTGTCAGACTGAGACACCAGTTTTGACCCAAGACAAAACCTCCGCCTTCAAAAAAAAAACCTGTGGGCTTCAATTTCTCAGATCATATAAAGGCTGAAATTTTCTGCCAAAGCATTTTATAATTCCCTGGGAGAAAAAAAGCATTAATGAGTGTGTTGATGGCCATGATTTGGGAGCAAGTTAATGAAAGTATTAGCCAAAAACAAAAATTGCTGGAAAAACTCAGTAGGTCTGACAGCATCTGTGGAGAAAACAACAACTTCAGATCATGAACTCGCTCCTCCATCCTCACCCCTTTTTGATCCCCTTTTTTCAATATTTACTTTTTAATTTTTATAAATTTTTCCCACCTATTTATATTATTGTTTTAAAAATTTATTTCCATTCATTGTTTTATCCCCACCTTTTAGCCTATTTCGATCTTTTATCCCCCACACTGTCCCCGCCCCCCCACCCCACCCCCACTAAGGCCATCTGTTATTGCTCGTCCTGCTTTCTACTCTTAATGTCACCATTAGCACCTCCTTTGGCCAGTATCACCATCGTCAATACTCCTTCGACCTTCTGTTTGTGACATATTTTGCAATCTCTCCACCTATGCCTTTGCCTCCACCTATCACTGGCCTTCTATCCAGCTTCACCTGTCCCACCCCCCTTAAACAGTATATATTTCACCACATTTCTACTATGCTTTAGTTCTGAAGAAGAGTCATATGGACTCGAAACGTTAACTCTGTCTTTCTCTCCACAGATGCTGTCAGACCTGCTAAGCTTTTCCAGCAATTTTTGTTTTTGTTTCAGATTTCCAGCATCCACAGTATTTTGCTTTTATTTTAATGGAAGTATTAGTTGTTCTAGACTGGCACAATTAAAAGCCACTAAGTTTGTCAAAATGTCTCGTTAAATAGTTTACAAAAGTTACAAACATAATTTACCATTAAAAAGAGTTATAAAGAAAATCCATTCCCTGCGTTTACTGATTGCTAATATACAAGATGCCTGGCAATGTAACCCTTTGATGCTTTTACAGTCTTGCTGTAAATTACTTCCATATATTTCCACTCTCCTTACTCAGGATATTTTGGTCATGACACCTTTTCTTATATTTCACTTGTAGCTTATGAGACAAATTGTTTCCTAAAATTTGTATCAGCTGTCATCTGCCCTCTCCAAAAGCCTCCCCCCTCCTGAAATACATCAAATTACCCATTATGTGCATGTAATATGATTTTGAGAAGCTCTTTCATAACCCCACCTTGAAAAATTTGCAGTAGAAGCATTTTAAACCAACATGAATGCTGTGGTGGTTGTGCTTAGACTGTCAGATATCTCTTTGATGCTTCATTTTTCTCCCTACTGCTCAAACACAGTTGTCATCAGACCTAACTCATGCATGACGACCTTTGGTCACTGCAAACACAGATCGTTTGGATGATAATAGTGAGAAAATGGATTGCTCGCCAAGTACATCATGTGGAGATCCTACATTCCACCTTCAAATATCTTCCATTTTAACCTATAATTTACCAACATCAAAGAAAACTGAAGATATGTTGAATGATTACTTAGAATTTTTCATTTAATATTTAGCCTCGTGTAGTTCGCCATCAAAACTAATTTCAAATTTGAGATGTGCCATGAACTCACATTAAAATAATAATGCTTTAAATTTAAAATATAGAATGAAAATTGAAAATTAGGCAAAGATCATGAATTTGACTTTTTGTAATTCTGGAATATGCGTTCATTTTCTGAATCATTTTGTATTTAACTTTCAGTAAGAACAATGTTAAAATTAACACATAATTGACTAACTGCATAAAATGTACATTCTGAAGCCTTTCATATCTGTTATATAGACATTTTAGACTTAATATTTTTAAAATCTAATGGCTTACAAGAAAGGAAAATAGAGTGTCAAAATAACATTTGCTTTATTATTATAATATTGAACAATTGCAGAAGGTCATATTGCTCCATTGTAATGTACTTTGTTGTAAAGGAAAGTACTTTGATGCTAGAACCCCAACGGAAATGCTTGTGGCAATAAGAACACCAGGGAAAAAGATACATTCCAAGAAGCAAAATCCCAAATTGTTTAGGCCACCACTGGGTATTGCTTAATTGTCTCTGCTGTGGAAAAATTATATCAGTTTACCCATTATTCTGCATGTAATACATTTTTGAGCAGGCAGTACAGTTAGCAAACTTCCTTTGCTTCCAAAACTGGGGTTTGACTCTAGCTGAAAGTGAAAAGACTGAACAAACTTGCATTTAGTATAGTGCTTTTCACATCCTTAGGTATTTCACAGTCAGTGAATGGGTGTATGGGTGGGGTAACACAGTGGTTACCTTGCTGGATTAATAATCCAGAGTGTTCAAATCCTATCATGGCAGTTAGGGATTTTAAACTCAATTAATTAAATAAATCTACAATAAAAATGGCAGCCATGAAATTACTATTTTGTTGCAAGAACACTTCTGGCTCATTAACATTCCATCTGGAAGGAAATCTGCCATCCTTATCTGGTCTGGGCTAAATGTGACTCCAGGCATACACCAACATGGTCGATTTATGACTACTCTCTGAAGTAGTCTACAAAGCCACTCAGTTGTATTAAAATGTGATGAAAAACAAGAATTAAAAAAGATGAATCACTTGGCATCATCCTATGCACCAGACACAATGAAGACACAGACATTCCAGTCAACCTTGCAAAGTCCTCCTCATTAACAGCTAGAGACTTGTACCAAAATTGGGATTAGTCAAGCAACATCCTGACATAATCATTCTCACAGAATCAAATCTTTCAGTCAAAGATCCAAACTCCTCCATCACTGTCACTGGTTATTTCCTGTATTATCAGAGGGTATGGCACAGTGGTATACAGTGAAGATGCCCTGGCAGACCTCAACATTCTGGGCACCTTGCAGTCACATGGTATCAGGTCAAACATGGGCAAGGAAATCTCCTGATTACCACCTACTGTTCTCCCTCAGCGAATGAATCGGTGCTTCTCCAAGCTGAACACCACTTGGAAGAGATATTGAGGGTAGCAAGGGCACAGAATGTACTCCAGGTGGGGGAATTACAATGCCCATCACCAAGAGTAGCAATGTAGCACCGTAACTGACCAAGCTGGCACAGTATTGGCACAGTTCTATGATATAGCTACCAAACTGGGCCTTTGGCAGGTAGAGAGAGAACCAACAAGAGGGGAAAATACACCTGACCTCATCTTTACCAATCTACCCATTGCAGATGCATCTGTCCTTGACAGGAGGAGTGACTACTGCACAGTCCTCTACAGTCTATGAGGCTACAGACCAAGAGCCAGAAAGCAGAACTTGGTTGCATGGCTCTTTGTCAGCTGGCTTGGACATGATAGGGCTGAACGACCTTCCCCATTGTAAATTTCTATGACTCTGACACGGTCCAAGTGTTGTGTGACATTACCATTTTGCTAAATGGGTTAAATTCAGGTCAGATCTTTAAGCTGAAGAGTCAGCATCCAGTGGCACTGTGGGCCATCAATTGCAGTAAATTTGTATACCATCACAATCTGTGATCTTATGGCCTGGCATATCCCTCACTCCACCATTACCATCAAGCCAAAGGGTCAAACCTGTTTTAATGAGAAATGAAAGATGTGCCAGAACCAGCATTAGGTGCACCTAAAAATGAGCTGTCAACACTGGACTATATGCATGTTAAACCACAATGACAGTATGCCATAGACAGAGTTAAGCGATCCTACAACTAATGGACGAGATCAAAGCTCTGCAGTCTTGCCACAGTGAGACATGAATGGCGGTGGACAATTGAACAGCCAATGGGAGGAGAATGCTCCATGATCATACTGATCCTTAATAATGGGGGAGCCCAGCATGAGTGCAAAAGTCAAGGTTGTGGAGCCTTTTCAACCACCTTCAGGCAATTGTTCTGAGCGCATGGGCCCAATTCATCTAGACCTCCTCCTGAGGTCCCACCATCACAGAGAATCCAGTCTTCAGCCAATTCTATTCATTCCACGTGATATCAAGAAATGGCTGAAGGAACTGGATACAACAAAAGCAATGGGCCTGACAACATGTAGGCGTGGTACTGAAGACATGCTCCAGAACTACTACACCCATAGCCAAGTTGTTCCAGTAAAACTGCAACACTTGACCCTACTTGGTAAATGGAAATGGCCCAGGTATGTTTTGTCAACTAAAATTCAGGTCGATTACTACCCCATCAACCTCCTCTCAATTATCAACAACGAAGGAGGGGGTCATCAATAATGCTATCCAGTGGTACTTACTGATAGCCTGCTCACTGATTGGGTTCTGCCAGGGCCACTCTGCTCCACATCTCATTATACCATTGGTCCAAAAATGGACAAAATAGCTGGATTCCAAAGGTGAGGTGAAAGTGACTGCCCTTGACATCAAGGCTGCATTTAATCAAGTGTGGTGTCAATGAGTGCTTTTAGAGTTGAAGTCAATGAGAATCGGGGAAAACTCTCTGCTGGTTGGAGTCATATCTAGCACAAAGAGAGATGTTTGTGGTTGTTGGGGGTCAATCATCTCTGCCCAGAACATGGCTGCAGAATTTCCTCAGGGTAGTGTCCAGGGCTCAACCATCTCCAGCTGCTTCGCCAATGGCCTTTCCTCCATAATAAGATCAGAAGTGGGGATGCTCGCTGATGATTGTACTGTCTTCAGTACTTACTGAAAGGTATCAATCGGAACTCGAAACCAGTTTCTATTTCGATTTCAAGCAACTGCACAATCTGGATTAATTCAGGCATTAAAATTATAGTGTACATTATTTCTCTAGCTTGAAACTATAGAACTATAAAGAGAACAGGCCACTCACATAGAACTTTGTTTACTACTGCTCAATTACAACATCTCAAATGGAATAAGACTGAATAAGTATTCGAAACAATCATTATAGCTGCTTTTTTTGTTTTGATTGTTCTGTGGTACGGTATGCTACATGTGGCAAGTCGTTGCTGGAAGGAAGTGTCATAATTCTTGTCCAATAATTGTAATGGACTGTTCCAATAAAGTTTACAGGTCTTCTTTAGGGAACACAGAAGGTGTGAATAAATATTGTTGTCAAAGTTGCACAACATCATAAGTCAACTGTGTTATCAATAGGTAAAGATTCATCACTGGCATACAGTTCCTTTGGTACAGTGCAAAGGTTGACAGACAGGAGGACTATGCAATATGGAAGCAGAATTTTAAATAAAGGAGGCTGCTGGGTGCTCAGATATAGGTTCTAAAGTGGGTTTAAGCATAAACAACTATATTAGGCTAGCTAAAATATGGCACAGTGATCCAAATTAAATAGTTGTGAAGAAAAGAGACATTTTAGTACAATGGATCCAACTCAAATGTAGTTTTGAAATTCATGCCTTAAATCAGGCTCTCTCTTTAAATGGATACTTCTAGAAAAATGCTCATCCTGCATTATTTGTATAAAAATGTTGTCTCTACATCTTTATTAAAATTCTTAAATCACTTAGGTAATTTTGCCATTACAATTTTGTGCCCACGTTTACAATGGAAACTGCCAATATAATGTTGTTATGCTGTAATTACACTCTCCCACCAGTGGCAACACTGCAGTGTCTCAGTTTTACATCACTCAGCTACTCAACCTATTGCAGAGAGGAAGTCTTATACTTCAAGCAACTCTCATCCTCTGCTTACCACATTTTTGTTATGTAATTTAATCTGATTGATATAAAATTAGAGTATTATATAAAAATGAGAAACAACTTTGAACTGGTGAGGGAGATATATCAGCACTCCCTGTTCTAATTATTGCCTATCATCCAATCCTACTTTTTCTAAAGTTTGCATTTTATCTGGACTCCCTTTGTGGAACGTTATGCAAGGTCAACTGGTACCTAATTCTTATTGTGCTTCTTCCCTACACTTCCCATCTCCTATAAAGGCATTTAATGAAATTGAGATGTAATTCCTATGTGCCAATTACCTTCACATCATCTCATGTGTGAACCAGTTAGGATAAGTAGACATTTAAACCATAAGGACAATGAGCAGAACTCAATTCTGTCCCTTCCTGATACCCATATGCACAATTCATAGCAGGGGTCACTATATACTGCTCAGGGAAGAAAACTTAGCTCAGGATTCCTAACCTCAATTATACAGCAGATACATGGGAACACCACCACCTGGAAGTTGCTCTCCAAGCCACTCACCATCCTGACTTGGAAATGTATCGCCATTTCTTCACTGTCGATGGGTCAAAATCCTGGAACTCCCTTCCTAACAGAACAGTGGGTGTACCTACATCTCATGGACTGCAGCGGTTCAAGAAGGCAACTCACCACCACCTTCTCAAAGACAATTAGGGGTGGGCAATAAATGGTGACCTAGCAAGCAATGCTCACCTCCCATAAATGAATAAAAAAATACTTATCAGCTAACTCAGCATTGACAGCAAACCAGGAACCCTCAGCCTGTCTGGCTTACTTTCACACTAGGTAGTGTGTTTGCTAAATAAGGTGGCAGAAACACCACCTTCTTAATACTTTTCAGAGACAACTGAGTGGTACAGTGGGTTAGACATTTGCCTTTTATCACCAGGACTGGTTTCCAATCTAACTAGCAGATGGGATAGAAGTCCTCCCTCTCTCCTGGCTGTAATAGCCCTATCTAAATTGAGTTTTGTTGCACTCAATTCATTTAGTAGTGGGCATAGGCCTACCGCATGAACTTGCCCATAATTCAGTACTGATTGTTCATATCACATAGATGCCACAGGGTGGCTGGTGTAGGAAATGGAAAAAAAAAAGTCATACTGGTGCAGTAAGATATGCCCTTTCAAAGCTTGGAGCAAGAAATCTTAACATCTCAGTGCAAACCTGATCTTCTCCACTTTACCTCATCATTGGTCGACTAAAACCTATAAATAGCAAAAAGTGCTAGGAACAAACACTAAGTTCTCTGCCTAGCACCAAATTACCAGATAGATGGTGGCCTGTTCAGCTGGAGTATTTTTACATGAATATTCCTGCAGCAGGCCATTATGGAGTAATCCTTAACTATCTGAACTGTTGTCTTTATTCAACTTTGTGTACAATTGCAGTGGACCAGTGAATTTGAGTGTACCAACATATTATTTTGGTAATTGAACATTTTATTAAAAAAAAAAAGCCAATTAATTAACTCATTGGAAATATTAAATAGTCATAATTATGGTAGTGTATCCTGCTTGAATGCTCGATCAGTTTCTCGTATCGTTGTGCTAATCTGCCAGTTCAGTTTGAGCATGTTTGAATCATGTATTTTGCAGTCAATGCATATGTCAGCTGGCTGGCTAATAAACTTAAGGTCTTTTGTTTTACGACAATATCATCGCTAGTATTTTGTAGAAGAGGATCTGAATAACCAAATCAAATGTGCACACATAAAGGATAATCGAGGTCTGGAACATGTTGCAGAGCAGTATTTCAATTGAATAGTTCTGATGTCATAAATCACAAGGGCAAAAGACAGTGCAATAATTAACGTCAGCAGGACTTGGTGATTGAATGTCTTTGTTGAACTTACTACTAGATTTTATTATGTTTTTAATAGAGTATGTAATTTCATTTTTAAGAATATTTATTTACTTCAGTATGCGCCTGATCTGTTGAGCAAAGTCGAGCTCCTGTAACATAAATGAAAGAGTAGGAAGAGGGTAGTAAGATAACTGTGTGATTTCGTGAGACACCACATGCCTCTATCAGACTGCATTACCAGGATTTTCAAGAGCTCAATAGATGAAAATGTGCTACAGTTTGTGAAAGCAAGCTGTAGTACGTTTATGATATCTCAATGCCAAGCTATTTGATATACCACACAATATAATATATGGTGCACCATATATATATGTAAGTGTTTTAGGATGTTTTACTACATTAAAGGTGCTATATAAATGCACATTGTTATATGTTACTGTAGATGTTATACTGTTTTGCAAAAGCATAGAAGCCAGTGAGATGACAAATCCACTTGTTTAAATTCCTGTTGAATCATCTACTGCAATAAAATGGCGAAGGATCCACAATGAACTATTACTTTCAGATTTGAATAGAACATAAAATAGAATGATCGTTGCAGAGTTGTTGTACTAGTCTCATGCGTTGCAGTTTCACCTTGATAAACCTTAATCTTCACCAATCAAGTATTGTGCAACAAATCACTTTATGTTGTAACAATTATACTGTAAAAATCATGCTGAGCAAATAAGCCATTCTAGTTATCTTCCCTACTATCTATACTAATTAGCCACTAATTTCTGCATCTGTTCCATTCCAGAAAATTCAGGCATGGAACTAATGTGTCTATTTTATTTAATTATAAAAACAGCTAAATCTGCACTATAAAGCTTCAATCACATGTTTGTTAATGAGGTTCTGCATAGCAGAACAATGCTGCATTATTTCACAATATAACATTAAATTCCATTAACATGTACTGGAAGAACTGATGATATTTGTTATTTGTTGTATTTGCTACTCAACATATCAAATGCAGTTATATCCTGTGTCCATTTACACATTTATCCCCTGGCTGTTCAGCTCCAACAGCTCCAAACAGCACACTTAACTCCAACACAAACAAAAATACTTGGAAAAACTCAGCAGGTCTGACAGCCTCTGCGGAGAGGGATACAGTTAACGTTTTGAGTCCGAATGACTCTTCATCAGAACTCATATACTTTACTCAGATACTTTACTCCATTCATTTCAAAGTCGGTTCATGATCTTGAGTAGTTCGGATCAACCTCTTTGAAATCAACCTAGTCTTAGTCTTGAGCTTTTTCTTTGCCAGCTCTCCGGTACAACACAATATTCCAATTTAGCTCTGATGGCTATTGCTCAGTCAGGGAAAATAGATTCAAAAGTCTCTCAATCTTTGGTTTGAAATTCTGTGCTTTTGGTCTAGAGTCTAATATTTTACCCCTCCAATTATTAGGTATACCAGGAAGAATATTGAACTCCATACGTGAAATTGACAGTTGGTGGTGGAGCGATTCAGTGATTGCAATCCAACCAGGTTAAGCACTGACCCCTGGAAATATGAATGTGGGCTCTTGTACTGAGGATCCAGATCACATATTAAAGCAGCACATTCCAAGTCTGATCTGAAAGAGACTTTGATGATGATGGAAGATGGACACTAAGCTTCAGATGATGGAAAAAAGAAGTTCTCATAAGACACCTCAAAAAAGTTAGAGATTCTAAGGGGAACAGGTAAACAAACACTCAAGCTCTGGAGCTAGATAGACTTTTTCAAGCTCAGAACAGAGAAGGTGAACAGTTAGATTAAATTATTTTACACAGGAGATTATGAATGCGTGAACAGATTCTTTGGAAGACAGTGGCATCACATGAAGTTGACAAATTCACAAGAGTTGGTCAGTTTATTGGTGAAATAAGCTACTGGGGGATTTGAGTCTGAGAGGGAAGGAGAAAAATCTTGCATTTACATTAGAAGATAATGGGAGCAGGAGTAGGCCAATTATCCATTTGAGCCTGCTCTGCCATTTAACAAGGAAGGGAGGTAAAAAACAGAAAACCAAAGGCCAGTTAGCATGACATCTGTCGTGGGGAAGATGTTAGAATCGATCATTAAGGAAGTTATAGCTGGGCACTTAGAGAAACTCAAGGTAATCGAGAGAAGTCAGCATGGTTTTGTGGTTTGTTGGAGTTCTTTGGCTGGCTGGCAGAAAAGAGTACGCATAAATGGGTCTTTTTCTGTGCTGGGGCTTCAACTTTTTATAATTTATATCACTGACTTAGATGAGGGGAGTAAAGGCATGGTAGCTAAATTTTCAAATGACACAAAGATAGGTAGGAAAGTATATTGTGAAGAAGATATAAGGAGGTTGCAGACGGATATAGATAGGTTGAGTGAATGGGCAAAAATCTGGCAGATGGAGTATAATGTGGGGAAATGTGAAGTTATTCACTTTGGCAAGATGAATAAAAAAGCAGAGTATTACTTAAACAGAGAACGACTGCAGAATTCCAAGGTGAAGAGGGATCTAGTTGATCTAGTGCATGAGTCACAAAAAGTTAGTATGCAGGTACAGCAAGTAATTAAAGCGGCTAATGGAATGCTATCCTTTATTACGAGAGGAATTGAATATAGGAATAAGGATGTTAAGCTTCAGTTACATAGGGCGTTGGTGAGACTACATCTTGCATATTGTGTGCAGTTTTGGTTTCATATTTAAGGAAAGATGTAAATGCATTGGAGGCGATTCAGAGAAGGTTTACTGGAATGATACCTGGAATGAGCAGGTTGTTTCATAAGGAACGGTTAGACAGACTGGGCTTGTTTCCACTGGAGTTTAGAAGATTGAGGGGTAACTTGATTGAAGTATATAAGATCCTGAACGGTTTTGACAAGGTGGATGTGGAAAGGATGTTTCCTCTTGTGGGTCAGTCCATAACTTGGGGGCACTGTTTTAAAATTAGAGGTTGCCCTTTTAGGACTGAGATGAAGAGAATTTTTTTCTTTCAGAGGGTTGTGCGACTTTGGAACTCTCTGCTTTAGAAGGCAGTGGAGGCGGGGTCACTGAACATTTTTAAGGCGGAGCTAGATGGATTCTTATTAGGCAAGGGAATCAGAGGTTTTCAGGGGTAGATGGTAACGTGGAATTCAAAACACAAACAGGTCAGCCACGATCTTATTGAATGGTGGAGCAGTTCGTGGGGCCGAATGGCCTACTTCTGCTCATATTTCGTATGTATGTTCGTCTGTTCGTAAGATCATGACTGGTCTTCTACTCAACTCCACTTTCTCTCACTATCCCTATATCTCTTAAATTCTTTGGAACCCAAAAATCTATCAACCACTGTCTTGAATATACTTAAAGACTGAGTATTCAAAGCCTCCTAGGATCGAGAATTCCAAAGATTCACAACCTGTTGAATGAAGCAATTTCTCCTCATCTCAGTCCTAAATGGTTGACCCATTATTCTGAGACTATGACCCTGTGTTCTAAATTCCTGAGCCAGGGGAAACAATTTCTCAGCATCTACTCTGTCAAGCTCCTTAATAATTTTATATGTTTCAATTAGATCAGCCTGCATTCTTCTAAACTCTAGGGAATTAGGCCCGAGTCTACTACAATCTCCCCTCACTAGTCAATCCCCTTATTCCAGGAATCAGAATCGTGAAACTTTGTTGCATTCCATTTAGGGGCAAGTACATCCTTGAGACCAAAACTGCATTCAGTACTCCAGGTGTGGCTGCACCAATGTCATGTGTAATTGCAGCAAGACCTCTTTACTCTATACTCCAATGTCTTTGTAATGAAAACTAGCATATCGTTTGCTTTCCTAATTGTTTATTGTACCTGCATGCTAACTCTGTGGTTTATGGATAAGGACACCCAGGTTTCTATGAATGCAAACATTTCTGAGTCTCTCACCATTAAAAAAAGAATCTCCTTTTTTATTTTCCCAACCAAAGTGGATAACTTCACACTTCGCTGCAATGTATTCCATCTGTCATGTTCTTGTTTACTCAACTTGTCCCTATCTTTCTGCAGCCTCTTTGCAACCTCATCACTTACTTTCCCATCTAACTTTGTATTGTCAGTAAACTTGGAAAAATTACTGTGCCTTCATCTAAGTCATTAATAGATTGTAAAAAGCTGCGGCCCAAGTACTGATCCTTGTGATCCCTGCTGGTCACAACCCACCAACTGTTTATTCCTACTCCCCATTTTCTGTCCATTAACCAATCCTCAATCCATGCTAACATATTACCCCAATTCCATGAGTACTAATTTTGTGTAATAACCTCTTATGTGGCACCTTATGGAATGCTTTTGGAAAATGCAGATACACTACACCTGCCAGTTTCCCCCTATTCATTTTACCAGTTACATTCTCAAAAAACTCCAAAAGATTTTTCAAACATACTTTCCCTTTCCTAAATACAATATAGCACCAAATGGCATTCACTGGACACGCTGAAGCACTTCGCAATCAATATTTTTGTGTTGCCAGTGATATTATGTACTAACAAAGTTGCCAATAATACACAGGAAGGTCCAAGAAACAGTAAATGAGTTGAATGACCCATTAATCTTTTTTTTGGTGGTGTTAACTGAGGAAGGAATGTTGGCTAGGATAGTGGCAGAACCTGTTATTCTTCAAACAGTGCCTTGGAATCTTTCACTACACCAAAAAGATGGGGCTTTTGTTTAACATATCATTTGAAAAATTGCCCCTTCTTACTGCACATGATTGGGGCTTGATCACAACTTTCTGACTCAGAGGGAAATTTACTACCAACTGAGCTAATTTGACAGTTTTAAATGATAAAACTATGTTTTATTTTAAACTTTGGGATGAGCCAGGTTGGGCTGCACTCCTGAATTTTCCAATATAATCTATGTAGTGTTCTACTTGCCATCCGAGATAACATAGCTCAGATTAGGAATTAAACCTTCATGGCTCAGATTCACAGAGGGTAGTATTTACCAATGGAGCCATCATGGAGCTCTCAGCGATTTTTAATTTACTGTGACATGACTGAATTATGTGATAAATACACTGCATTCACCAGATTGTTTATTGTACATAAGTTGAAAATTTGGCTCTGCTACAGTGTAACAGAAGTCAGTAACAGAAGCAGAATTCAATTAGGGTGATCTTAAATTGCATTGGTTACATAGAGCTGCTTAATTTAGTACAGTAAATCTTAAATTAATTTGAATTTAAAAACTGTACAAACAAGGATTTAGACAAGTGCATGTAGTGTTAGAATATTAATATAATTTTAATGCTGCAAACTTTATTTTCTCCAACCTTCTACCGAATGCCCTACAGATCCACTGAAATACAGATAAAAAGAGCCTTAGAATCCATATTGTCACTGAACTATATACGTGTAACCTTACCTTTAACAAATAGCAATAAATTTTGAAACCGTCAACATGCTCTGCTACAAGGCATGGCAGAAAGATGCAAAAAAATCACTGGCAACCCACAACTGACCAAGATAAATGTTCTGAGGGTCACTGTAGCCCTTATCAATCAGTAAATGCATTCTAACATTTCACTGTGCAATTTTGCATTATTCTGCCAATGCCTAGAATGTATACTTAAGCTCCTAATATTTACTTTGTGACCTTAATAGTTAAGAACAACAAAAGTGATGTACACTGGCACGTCTGTAGAAGAATTTGAGCCTATGGTAGGACACAAAAACAGTTTTTTAAAATGATAAACCGGTTACATTCCTTCAATTATATGAATTATGCCCTGCACAGCACAGTTTGAGCCTTGCTTTTCTAATTTAATTTTACTTTTTTAAAACACAGTTCCATGCTTTCCATTGTTTGGTCATTAAAAGATGTTATAACTTTGAAATTATTTTTACATTTGCTCATTTATTATCACACAGGCAGGTGTTTCATTAGGAAGAGGTATGCATAATGTAAGATACATATCCTTCCGGGGCCTCTTTTAGAATCATTGCTTACTTCTCTGGGTGGGTGTGGCAGAGGGCATGGCATACCTGCTCACATGACCTGTGGAAACAGCCTCAGGGCTGTAATTGTAGAATAAAGCAGTTTTAGCACAATACTAGTGCTAAAGTTACAGGCCATGGCAATGAGAGTAAGGAATTAGGCCTGCTATTGTAAACTATGGTAATCTCCATTTAGAACTGGGGCAGTAGAATTTGTTTACAAAGCAACAATGACTAAATCTCTAAAATTATTGCTGGTAAGTGTTTTGGGTCATCCTGAGGACAGAAAAGGCATTATATAAATAGAAGTCTGTCTTTTCTCCCTAGATGTACCTCAGGATTTGACTGAAATGAAAAAATACAGTACCTGTACTTGAAAATTGGCACAACAGGGAAGATGTTTTGACTTCAAAATTTTCTCTTCCCTGACATGGTTCAAAAAGATACATAATTGACTCATGTTAGACGTATTCTAGGCCCAGGCAAAGGGACAAACAGAACATGGAAACCCAAAAGTAGGGTTTCCAAATTATATATATCCAAATATCTTTCGCAATTTAAATTTCTCTTGGACACAAATCAACAACTTATAAATAGCACCTTTAGGGTAATGAAATGTCCGAAGGTGCTTCACCAGAGCATTATAAAACAAAGTATGACACAGAGCCACATAAGGTGATATTAGGTCAGATGACCAAAAGCTTGGTTAAAGAGGAAGGTTTTAAAAGCTGTTTTAAAGGAGTTAAATGAGGTAGCATGGCGGAGACATGTAGGGAGGTAATTCCAGAGCCTGGGGCCTAGGCAACTGAAGATATGGCCAGCAATGGTGAAGCAATTATGATTGGGAATGCACAAGAGTCCAGAATTGGAGGAGTGCCTTGGATGGCTATGGGATTGGAGGAGATTACAGAGATAGAGAGGGGCATGGCCACAGAGGGATTTGAAAACAAATTTTAAAATCAAGGTGCTGCTTGTTCTATCTACAATATATAAAAAAATTGCCTCTGTGCATATACCTTGTTAAGAATTTATAATGGAGATAAGTTAAGTCTCTGTTTACAATGGAAACTGTTACGTAAATGTGTTATGCTGTAATTATACCTTCCCACCAGCAGCGTAAATGTAGCGCCTCAAAGTGTCTTCTTGAGAATTATTTAAGGGCTCTTTGGTTACTCCCCCACTGGTTCTTGCTTTATTATTTTTGGGGTGGGGAGGGTGCAATATTATCTGAACAGTTCTACTTGTAGCTGCACAAATCATGAAGCGATAAAGCCAGTTGGTTCATTGTACTTGTGCTGGCTTTTTAAAAAGAGTTATCCAATTAGTCACATTCCCTGTCCCTTCTTTTCCTGCATTTTCTTCCCCTTCAAGTAATTATCCAATTCCTTTTTGAAGGTTAATACCGAATCTGTTTCCACCACCCTTTCAGGCAATGTGTTCCACATCATAAAAACTCACTATGTAGAAAGAAATCTCTCTGGTTCTTCTAACAATTGCCTTAAATCTGTATCCTCTGGTTACTGATCCTTGCGAATGGAAACAGTTTCTCTTTCTCTACTCTATCAAAACTCCACGATTTTGAACAATTCTTCAATCTCCACTCAATATTCTCTGCTCTCCAGAGAACAACCCCAGCTTCTCTAGTGTCTCCATGTAATTGGCCCCAAATCACTGGTACCATTATTATACATTTCCTCTGACCCTCTCTCAAGCTTTGGCATCCTTTCTAAAGTATGTTGCCCAAAATTGGACACAATACTCCAGCTGGGGCATAACCAATGATTTATAAAGGTTTAGAATAAGCTTACTTTTGTTTCAAAAGCTAAGTATTCCAGATGCTCTTTTTTTAAAAAAAAACAGGGTTCTCAACTTATCTCGCCACCTTCAAAGATTTGTATACATACACCTCCCAGGGTCTCTCTGCTCCTGCATCCCTTTTAAAAATATATCATTTAGTTTATATGTTGTGTTCTCATTCCTCCCACTAAAATGCATCACTTCACATTTCTCTACTTTAAATTGCATCCGCCATGTGTCTATTATGCTGCACTTTATCAAATGCCTTTGGAAAGTCTATACGTACATCAAACACTCTATCTACATCAACCCTCTCAGTTACTTCATCAAAGAACTCTATCAAGTTAGTGAAACATGATTTGCCCATACCAAATCCATGTCGGTTGTCATTTATAAATTATTTTTCCAAATGACAATTAATTTTGACTCTGATTACTGTCTCTAACAGCTCCCTCACCACAGACATTAGGCTAACTGGCCTGAAGTTGACAGATCTTTCCCTCTCCTCAAAATGCCCAAAAGTTGTTGTTAATTCTCAATGATGGTCTTCACCCCATGAATTTCTCCTTCTTCCAGGCCTGGAGCTCTTCACTACTATAAAGTGCTGAAATCTTTTAAAGAGTAAATAAAATCCATCAACCAAACCAGGGCAGCTAGCTACAATAGTCAGTCAGAAACAGATTCAAAGCTTTGGCCCTCTGATTGGGATTTTGTCAGTCTAATGCAAAATCTATGAAGTCATCTTCATGCATTTTCTTGGTACATGCAGATTAAGACATGTACAAAATAATTTTAAAATAAAATACATCAAGGTTAGAGAACTGTAGCTTTAAAAATGAACAGTTACTGTAGTTACTGCCCTGGGAAAAAATATTAATTGGAACTAGATAGTAGGTTCTTCTCATAAATAGCACTTTGATACTTAGCAAGAGCAATGGCATCAGACTACATTGAATTAACCAGAAGAAACCTGTGACCTATTCTCTTAAAAATATAACTCAACAGTCATAGCAGCATCAAGTCCTGGAAGAATGAATCTGAATAGTGCCTTTGCCACATGAATTAAAAAAAACCGAACAGCCCCCATGTTGTGATGTGTCCCAGAGGAGTCCCAGTCAGCCATTCTCCTTTCTCTCTATCCATCATATTCACACAAATCCCAGAGGTGGACCAGTTTCTGAGGACTTGCGTAGCACATTATCCTCAAGCTTAACAATCCAATATCAGTGTAGCTGGGGATAATTACTTTCCATTGATGATAAAATGCCCCAAACCCTGTCAAGCATAGTAATTTGCATCTTACAGCATTCAAGATCAATAGACACACAGAACGGTGAAGGCTTTAAAAAAAAAGAAAGCAGGCAATGCATGAGGTGGACTTTACTGATTAGAAACTGAGGAATGGGTCACTAACAAAGGAATGAATATAGAAAAATGAAGGGCAATCAGGACAGACAGATAATAAAATAATATTGTCAAGAATAAATAATATAAAGAATGAAACTAGAAACAGCGATTCGGTCCATTTGAGGGAAGAAAAATCAGGGCACTTGTCATTGAGTGGAATAGAGATAACCACTCGAGATTAGACTGGTATTAAATATTGGATTACCAAACAAAATATATAATCCATTTAAAGGCACTGATGGCAGTTCTCTGAAGCACATTTATTTGCAGCCTACGGTTCAACAACCGGCATTATAACTCCATTTCTCATCATTAAGAGAGCTGTATCAATGTCACAGTAGTCTGCGAGAGAAGAGGTCAGCTTCACCAAAAGGACTGCATTCATCAGGCACAGACAGACACTGAGGAGCAACCACGGCCACTGTCTGTTGGAGCATTTCACACAAAGTGGTGGTTCGTGCAAAGGACATAGAACTTCAGCATCACAGCAGGATAGTACAGGCCAATATGTCCACCCTGAGGGATGCTGAGATGAGAACATAATTTTCAGCTGAGGAGGAGCTTTGAAAAATACTAATGTGCATGTGGAAGCATCTTTGCAAAATGTCATCTTTAAATATGAAAGCTGAAGCTTTCCATTATGTAAAAATAAAAAAATACTTCAACATCTGTAAGTATGACCTCCATTAACATGCTGTATTAAATATTAAGCCATTAAGAAGCATTCATTAAACTCCTCATAAACAAGAATCTGACATTAATAGTTAAACAAAAAGGAAGAAAGATGAAAGTTGCTAATTTTTTATCCTTGCATCTATGCAAAATGGAACTTAACCCACGCTCCTCGTGTTATTTATTTATTTATTATGGTTAAATAACCTATTTTCAAATTTTTTCCTGCATTTTTTATTTTCATGTTCTTTTCTGGTTACTTCCTCTCCATAGTGTATACTTACACCCTTGGCACCATTCCCAGACCAACAAGACAAATATTTACCTGTCCTCAGGTAAAAGCACTGAGTGCTCTGGATTGAGCCATATGAAGGTCTAAATTTTCACCCTGGTCTTGATCAAGATAGCTAATCTCAGCAAATGCAGCACTAGAGATATTACAACTGATCTAATTAGCCCTGGGCTATGAAAAGATTGTCAGTGATCCAGCTACCCTGATGGAAATATGTGGACACCATTGGGGCTCACATGATTGAATAACCTAACAACATGATGGCCACTTGCACCAAGTTATCACTACTGCATCATACTACATCCTTACTGTTTTAAAAAAAAAGGACGAAAAGGGAAGAATCATTTGCTGCAAATCACCTCCCAAAAAGTATTCTTCAGCTGGTTATGAGTGATTTATCATGTCTGATACGGCAATGTACAATCAAATAGTGTATCAAATGCATATTTTTGTTAATGTGGAAAATAAAATTACTAAGTTTTTCAATATAACAAAGTGGAAAAGTTTTACAGAAATATTTCATAATAGCATCTCTGGATGATATGCATTCAGCATCTTAGTTAAACACACATCCCATAGAGCATAATGTTTTTATAAGGCAATGTTCTGTGGTCCAGCTGGGTTCATTAGCCTTTGTTACTTTTATGCTTAAACCTTCTGCAGTACAAACACAGCATGATGGCAACTACACTTACAGCACTTTCACACTACCTTTTTTTTATCTCCATGATTTGTTTGCTAGGATAATGCAGCTGGTTTTAGCATGTGGAGCCAGTCCATGGAGGATACTCTGCTGGGATTCTAACTAAAATACATCAATCTAAAAGTGTTTCCATATTGGTGATTCAGGTTCAGGGGTGGTGAATTTCAACATCAAATTCTCCAGTGACTCCCAAAGCCAGCAAATAACTTGCTCACATGGGAAAGCCAACTGTTATGTCTTTTAGCAATGATGGTCTAACATATTATCAGTTCAAAACATGACTAATTAAAGATTCCCGGAGACAAACTGAAATACGTTAATGGGAAAAAAATCTGGCTCTTGGGGGGTAGTGTGTTGCAACCAGGTCTTTGCAGAAAATGACCAGTCCACTGAAATCAAAGAGAATAAGTACACAATATTATGAACAAGGATACAAACTGTCCTTTTTTGTGTTTGTTTACTGGTTTCTGAAAAATAAATTCTCTCCTTCCTAGTTCTGAGGCAGGGTTGCCAATTGTAGAAATAGAATCTTCAGCCTAGCTGAGATTTGTTACTTATATGTAGATTGGGTATTCAATTTGGGTCTGTCCTGGTCCGAGAAGTTCAGTAGCATTTCAGGCAGTATATTTAGATATAAAGAAATGGGGGAATCTCAGATGCAGCATGGTTAAATTGGTAAAGCATAGTCTGTTTGTGTGACAAGCCCCCCAAAAATTGTGAAAAATTAAAACTATGTAACATTTAATTTTAAAATGCTCTAGTTAAATACTGTTCAACAAAAACTTTTGTTATTCCAGTGTGCTTGAGTGGATTTATAATATATTCAAGGTGTAGCTTCATGTAACTTACTGTTAAATATAGGGTATGTCATAAATTCAATATTCTTTCAGTTCTTAGATAACAACACTGATATCTTCCAAGGCCCTTAGTCACTTAATATGTTGAAGAGACAACATTAATGGAAATGTTGCATTGGAAGCAACACAGCTGTGGGGAAATATCACTTCCTTGTATGCATTACAGACAACAGCAGACATCTTTTTTTGCCAATTTAACCATATCATGCTTCAGAAGCATTTCCTGAAAATCTCTTAAACTGCTATCTTATAACATAGAAACAAAAAAAATTCCCAAGAAATATCTTATGAGACTTCAGAATTATTTGTAAACTGACATGAAAGCAAACAAAAAATAGCATGCATAACTCACACACATCAGAAGGCAGGCAACAGGATAGAGGGTGCTGTGTCATCCATTGGGTTAGACACTAACCTTTCACTGCTGAGATCTAGCTTAATTCTTGCTCATATCGATAGCATGAAAGTCATCTCTGTCTGATGGCTGTCAGGGTTCCAAGCAAATGAGTTTGAACAGTTTCAGTCCAATTTTTAGCAGGCTTGACTCCACAGCAAAAAAACTATCACTAATTCAGCACTAACTAGCAATCTCATTCGGACAGGCCACATGAGGCTGGTGTGGGAAATGGAAAATACCCTTCCATTTCTTTAGGAGGAGGGGAACGATGACAACAGTGTATATTTATACAGCGTCTTTAATGTAATAAAATGTCCCAAAGACACTTCACAGGAGCATTATAAGACGCAGTGTGACACTGAGCCACAAAAGGAGACGATAGATCAGATGACCAAAAGCTTGGTCAAAGAGATAACTTTTAATGAGTGTCTTAAAGGAGGAAAGTGAGAGAGAGAGACGGAGAGGTGTGGGGACGGTAATCCAGAGCTTATGTACTAGGCAACTGAAGGCGCATCTACCAATGGTGGGATGATTAAAATCAGGAATGCGCAAGAAACCAGAATTAGAGGAAACCGATATCTAGGAGGTTTGTGGGACCGGAGGAGACAACAGATAAAGGGAGGGGCAAGGCTACGGAAGCAGAATGTGGGAGACCAGTCAGGAGTGCATTGGAAGTCAAATCTAGAGGTGACAAAGGTGTGAATGAGGTTTTTTTTTAAGAAGATGAGCTGATAGGAGCAAAGTTGACATTAAAGGTGCTACACAAGATAAGGTTACATGGTGTAGGGGGTAATATATATTAGCATGGATAAAGAATTGGTTAGCTAACAAGAAGCAGAGAGTAGGGATAAATGTATCTTTTTCAGGTTGGCAAGCTGGAACTAGTGAAGTGCCACAAGAATCTGTGCTGGGGTCTCAACTATTTATAGTCTACATCAATTGTAGTAGTATGGCCTGGTACAAAAAGGGTTAACATTGGACTGAGTACACTACCACCCACAAAGTGATGTAAGATGAGGCATGATCCAGAGCCAGGGTCAGTCTAGAGATGGACAGAGTTGGATAAAGACCTAAACTGGAGTTAGCTCCATGCCTGTACCCTCTACTGTGAACTTGTACATTGTTGAGTTATTAATAAAGACTTGCTGTTAACATACTCTAGAGTATGAAGCCTACTTCTTGATGTCTGAAGCAGGATTTTTAATCAATGACTTGGATAAAGGGGCCGAATGTATGGTAGCTAAATTCGCCAATGACACCAAGATAGGTAGTAAAGTAAGTTCTCAAGGAGGTAGAGGTGCTGCAAAGGGATATAGACAGATAGAGTGAATGGGCAAAAATTTGGAAGATGGAGTATAATGTGGGAAAATGTGAACTTGTCCACTTTGGCAGGAAGAATAGAAAAGCACTAAACTATTTAAATGAAGAGAGATTGCATAACTCGATGGTACAGAGGGAACTGGATGTCCTGGTATATGAATCACAAAAAGTTAGCATGCAGGTACAGCACTTGATTAGGAAGGCAAATGGAATGTTGGTGCTCATTGCAAGGGGAATGTAATATAATAGTAGGGATGTTTTGCTATAGTTATACACTGCCTTGGTGAGACCATATCTGGAATACAGTTTTGGTCTCCTTATTTGAAAAAAGATGTAATTGCATTAGAGGCAGTTCAGAGAAGGTTCACTCAACTCATTCCTGGGATGAGAGGATTATCTTATGAAGAAAAGTTGAACAAGTTGGGCCTTCCCCAGAAAGCAGCGGAGGCTGGGTCATTGAATTTATTTAAGCCAGAGTTAGGCAGATTTTTGCTAGATAAGGGAGTCAAGGGTTAATTTTGGAGTTGGGGGGAGGGCGCAGACAGAAAAGTGGAGTTCAGACCACAACCAGATCCAGCCATGATCTTATTGCATGGCGGATCAGGCTTGAAGAGCTGAATGGCCTATTCCTGTTCCTAACTCCCATGTTCCTAAGGTTGATGTTACAGAGGTGAAAATAGAGGTCTTACTGATGGTGCAAGTATGAGGTCAGAAACTCATTTTGGGGTCAAATGTTGCCAAGGTTCCAAACACACTGGTTTAATCTCAGACTGTTGCCAGGGAGAGGGATGGAATTGGTAGCTAGGAACTGAGTATAGTGAGAACCAAAAGTAATGGCTTCTGTCCTCCCAATATTTATTGGAGGAAATTTCTGCTCATGCAATACTGGATGTTGGATAAGCAGTTGGATAATTTAGCAGGGCCAAGACCATTTGAAGTATTAATCTCTCTGAGGTGCTTGCTGAAATTACTCCTGAACTTTCCTTTTACCAATTTGCACATAAATCTCTTTGTTCTGCAGTGTGGTTCAACTTTAAATAGTACTCAATGTTAGCCTTTTCTATTACCTTCTTATCTTAAAATACTTCTGTCAGGTCCTTTCATTCATCTTCTTTCAATGCTGATGAGTTTTTCTAATCTTTCCTTGAGCATCCCCAATTTTAACTGCTCCACTCTTGGTGACTTCAGCTATCTAGGCTCTAAGCTTTGGAATACTCTCCCTACACGCGTCTGCCTTTCCACTTCTTTTTCCTCCTTTTAAACACTCCTGAAATCCAACTTCTGTGATCAAGCTCAGTTTGTTTCATCATACTCCTGTGAAGCACCTTGGGATGTTTTGTGACATTATACGTGTTATATAAATTATAAATTGTTGTTATTGTAGCTCAGGCCTCTGACATGAGGGATCAACCTCATTATCCTTCCTGCACCAGTTCCAAAGCTAGGATTTTTTCCTTCATCTCTTGGTCATCAGTATATAGTGTGTTATTCAAGGAATAAATAGTCTGACCAGAGCACTGCATAAACTTAAATTCTACAGATGTTGTTCTTCAATGAATGGACGTACTCAATCTACAATCACTCTCCAGCATCTGTCTGAGTTATTTACTGAGTTGTTTATTATGCCAAATAACAACGTATTAGGCCTTATGCTTATTAAAATTGAATAGCAATTAACATAGCCCGGCTCATATTGGACATAATTTTCACTTTTGGTTTAGGGGGTAAACTGACGGTTGCAGATCAGTTGCCTGTTACACTTCCTGCTCAATTTTTCTTCCACTGAAGTCAGTACCAGCAACTGCCAATTTTCTGCCCACGCCAAGAGGGAAAATTCCTGTCCAGCTGTAAAGCCTTGATTGTTTAATCTAACTTCACTATCCATCCCCAGAAATAGTAGAAGCAACAGCAATCAGTTTTACAGCAGCCTTTCATTTGGAACTTCAGGAATCTAGTTGCGCTATATCAAATAGTTTTCCCACGTCCACTTAGAGTGCAATTTTCTCAATGAAGTCCACAGAAATATTAGAGACGATCGTAGAAAGAATTGAGGTAAGGGTAAAGTAGCAGAAGAGAGGAGACACATTTTAATAAGGGGGTCAACAAGATGGAGGTTGATGACGATGAGACAACAAGTGCATGAGAACAAGGATGTGAGAGATCATGTGTGAAAGATTAAGGGCAATTAGATATAGAGGGGAAGCGGAAAAGGGAAACTGCTGAAATGGATTAGCCAGAGAAAGAGAGGTTAATAAAAGGGATCAACCAGAAAGAGAGAGATCAACAAAACCAGTCAGTGAGAGACAGAGAACAACAGAGATTATCAAAAAGGATCAGCAATTACCTGCTGCCCGATTCTGGTGCATAATATAACTAGCTAGGAGAACTCTTAAGTGGCAGGTGAGGTGGTGAGGTGAGGTGACAGATTGTTTACTGCCTATACAAACTTCAAGTTGCTAGCTAAAGCCCTGAAATACAGAGCATTCTTGATGCAAGTTGACTGCCAGGAAACAGAGGTAAGTGCCTCTGTAAGTGTTACCTGACTGGTTTATTCCCACAACCCATTGGAACATGTGTCATTTCTTCCATTGATGGTGTTCATCTATCTTAATATGTGGCTCTTCTGAGAGGATTGCCGTCAACATTTTCCCATCCTACCATGAAGCAACAGGAAATCTAAAATGGCTCTTGAAAGGGTTCAAAAGGGGATGTGGAGCCTCATCATGAAGTTCCCAATCTCATGGAACAAGTAAAGGAAGAGGGATGGATGCATGCAAAGGAGGAAGCATGAAATTAGAAAGAGATAAAGAGAGGGGAAGGAAGGAGAGAGAGAAAAAATAAATGAGAAAGAGGAGTAGCAGAAGAGATAAGGAGGTAAAAATTATGATCCAAAAACTCCAGGAAATGGAAAATAAATTGGTAACAGCAAATAGTGTTTAGCGATGAGTCTGCCTGACTCAAAGGCTTTTACAGTACTGAGGTAAGTACTGTACTGTAATCTTTTTAAAGAATTTAATTGTATTGTATTCTTTCATATTTAGTGATGTATTTTATCTTGTAAGTTATTTCAGATAGGAATGTACAGTGCCGCAAGTGTGTGGTACAGTATTTCAATTTGTACATTATTTTTTTCCGGGTGAGAACTATCCAAAGGAACCTAACTCTGGCTTTATCATTGATTCCTATGGGAACCAATGACTCATTTAAAGTCATGATTTTCAGAAACACAACCAAAACTTTAAGTGAGGACTTACTGTACTCATCTTAGCAGTTAAGTTACAAACCATCAAGAATAATATCTTGTTGCTGAACTTGGAATGTGGTACATTAAAACACAATATATGCAAAAAGAACTAGAAACGAACATTAACTCTTGGGCTGCAGGCAAGGTATAGTGAAATTTCTCTCTCTCTGGCCAGGTGGTGTATGCTTTAGGATGCTGAAATTACTAACAATAGAGTAATGAAGTTACAATTTTAAGAGTTGAAGTACACCTAAAATAATGATCACTTTACTGTTGCTTATCCTGTTACTCATCCTTGCTCATTATCTTGTGCTTTTAAAAAAAATCACACTTCAGTTTTTTCCTCTAATTTTTTTTAGAAAACCCTCTTGCAAAATAATCGTTAACAACTTCTTGATTACTCTCTTCTTCCTGGATACCAATACTGGAAGCAGGAGGCAGCTTTCAAAAAGCTGGTTTTTCAATGATACAGATTCAGTTTTAAAGGACTCACTTCTGCCAATCCAATACACAGAAGGTAAACTTTGCAATTATGCAATATTGTCAATTTTTGACACCTAGAAGCACAATAAATATTGAAGCAGCCTCTGTGTACATGACAGTATCTCCTGGATGCACTTCAGATATGGAATAGTAACCATTCTGGAACATGGAATATTAACAGTAACAGTCCTCCACATATTGCAGCAAAAGGAATAAATCATGCAGCATTGTGTACTTTTCCTGAGAAAGGCAGGAATGTTGCTTTGAGATCACATAAAATATCAAACTACATGTCAAGGCCAATAACAAATGGAGTCTGCTGTTAACTGATTTCTGGTACTTTCCAAATCCAATCTGTGCAGAACAAAAGATGCACTATCTTATTAAACAGTTTCCTTTGCAATTATTATAGTAACTTTAAACCATCTGTAACACACATCCTTGTAAAGATGCTTGTGTGTCTCGAATTGAAAGTGTTAAATTACTTGTTTTGCTAGCCTCTACATTTGGGAGTCTACCAACAGCACTTCAGACAAGCAAGGTCAGATCCTCGGTTCAAGCTGAATGCTCAATCAGCCAAGAGGACTGCAGACCAGGTCACATATGGAAATCACTAAAGCTATTTCACTTGCCAGAGGTTATTAATAAATCTCCAGCTATTTCCTTAAGTAAATAATAGGATTCCATCTTTCAAACAAGGAACGTCTGTATCTGTTATGGTACCAATTTTACCCTTCCTTTCTTCCCCCTGCAAAGAGGAAATACAAATCTCTGGTGACAACAATTGCAAACTGTGAATTATAAACATCCATGTGTCTTGGTTAAGGGCCTCTTACAATTTTCCTGACAGCTGCTAGTGCCTCATGGTTTATTTAGTGGCCGCTGTATAAGTTTTCTCAGGAACTCAGCCGTTGTGGTAACACTAGCCAGCTGCTTCTTCGTGATAAAGTTAAATATCCTCAATCAATTACATGGCTTAAAATGTCACCATGTAACAAAATGATTTGTACAGTATTAAACAATACCACATTCACCATCTTCTCTCTTATAGAATTAACTGTAAAATATGGTTGGAGTGGAAGATGGAAATGACAATCCACACTGAAGATCTTTTCTTATGACAATTTAGACTTCTAACCAAGCTTCAATTTTGGATCCGAAAAACACTTTGGACTATTGATGTGAATATGTGCTCAGCTAAGATAGAACAAAGTGTTTTTTGAAATTTTTACAAATGCTATGTAGTGTTCTTGACACATTAGCTTCGTATGGAGCATCAGTACACTTTGGGAGATCAAAGCAAATCTGGACTTAATCTCAACTGACAAAACATTTGAGTTTATAAAGACTACATCTCATTAAGTGCTTTTAAATGTTTCATTTTGGAATAAGGCATGTAGGAATACAGCTTAAAGCATGTTTTTTATATAAGGCAATCCCAGTTGGCCCTTAGTGAAATCTTTCGTGCCCATCTTGCTTGACAAGCACTGGACTGGTAATCCAGAGACCCAGGGTAATGCTCTGGGGACCCAGTTTCGAATCCCACCATGGCAGATGGTGGAATTTGAATTAGAATTCAATAAAAATCTGGAATTTAATGATGATCATGAAACCATTGTCGATTGTCATAAAAAGCCCATCTGGTTCATTAATGTCCTTTAAGGAGGGAAATCTGCCATCCTTGCCTGATCTGACCTACATGTGCCTCCAGACCCACAGCTATGTGGTTGACACTTAAATGCCCTCTGAACAAGGGCAGTTAGTGAAAGGCAATAAATGCTGGCCTATCCAGTGATGCCCACATCCCAAGAATGAATAATAAAAAAAAGAGATTTAACTATTGGCTACACTTTGGTAAGATAAGGATGGGAAGAGAAAAATTAGAAAAGATCAGAAAGTAAAGGAAGCAATAATAAAAAGTACAACTGAGGGAAGAGGTTCTCTGCATATGCAAAGTTAACTGAACTCAGCTGGGTTGGTGATAGGGATGTTAGCACCCTTTAGTAGAGGTGAAACTGATTTGGCTCCCCGATTGCTATCCAGCGATACCTTATGCAATTGTACATCTGGCAAGTACGGTCAAATAGCCTTCTAATATTCAATATCTGGGGTCAAAGATGAAGGAGGATGAGGTATTGGATGTGTCCTCTGGAACCATACTCCAGCAAGCAGTCTACAATTTCTAAGTGAGTAAGAGGTGAGGAGTTAGAACAGGGGAAAAAGAAAAAAAAATGAAGGAGAAACAACTGATTCCCAAGTGGCAATGCCCAACCAATATTGTAGTAAGGAAATATGAAGGACCCTGTTATGCATATATTGCTTGTCTTAAGTAGATATATGATGGCACCAAACACCAGCAAAATGATAGTAATGAGTGGTAACAACTCAGATACTGGTGATCACCAGAAAGTTTGTTTCAGTTCCAATGTGGAAAGAGGATGAACAATTTTCTAGGACTAATGGCCATTAAAGATCAAGTCTGATTAGGTTTCCATCCATCAACTTTATCCTTAGTGCTATCCATATTTAATAAAGCCTGATTGTGGCCTCAACTCTGCTTTCCTGCTTGTCATGACTCCCTTGTACATCAAAAATCTGTCTCTCTCAGCCTTGAAAATATTCAATGAACAGCCTCCACTACTCTCTGTAGAAGAGAGCTCCAAAGACTCACAACCCTCAGAGAAGAAATTCTTCCACGACTCTGTTTTAACTGGGAGACCCCTTATTTTTAAACTGTGTTCCCTAGTTCTAGATTCCCCGATGAGGGAAACAATCCCTCAGTATCTAGGAAAGGTGCTGACCTCAAAGAAAGATTCCCACAAAGATCGAGTGATCTCTGGTGCAGTTTCACCTTCTCCAATAGCAGTTGAAATCTAGTGCCAAGTCAAGGGGATATCTTGGCCTATGACAACAGTGATGTCAACAACTGGTAAGGGGCTAATCTGTTGAAGTATTGATGTATTCACACATAGCAAACCAGGAGGTTAAAACCACTTAATGTCTATCACTTTTGATTTAAATTTTAAGATTGCAAAATAAATTACTATGATTGAATTAACATAGAAGCAGAAATAAAGATAAACGTAAAAAAAATAAAAAAGTACATTTCTTGAGCCACTGGGGATGTTTAGCAGTATCTATGAAGTTAGTATGAAGTTAGTGAAGTTGAGGCAATGGCATAGTGGTACTGTCGCTGGACCAGAGATCCAGGGTAAAGCTCTGGGGACCTGGGTTCGAATCAAGCCATGACTGATGGTGGAATTTTAATAAAAATCTGGAATTAAAAGTCTAATGATTGTTCTAAAAACCCATCTGATTCAGTAACATCCTTTAGGGAAGGAAATCTGCTGTCCTTACTTGGTCTGGCCTACATGTGACTCTACACCCGCAACAATGTGGTTGACTCTGCACAAGGGCAATTAGAGATGGGCAATAAATGTTGGCCGAGCCAGTGCGCTCACATCCCATGAATAAAAAAAAATTAGGCTGTTGTAAGGTGAAATACTGAGAAATCTATCTTAGTTGAATTTGTACGAGGCTATATGCACAGCCATAAAAAACAGAAAGAGTTTCTCTGAAACTTTTCCCTAATTCAATTGGAAATGAGAAAATATCACACTCAATCCTGAAACAAACTGTCTCCAAAAATTCATCTAAAAACATACATTGGGTAATTGAACAGAGAGTGTGTAAAACACATTTCAAAACTTAGCAAATTTTGACAAAACTGGTATATTTTGCTCATTGCATACCAGCAGGACATCATTGAAAAAGGAAATATTCAGGGTGTAAAGTTGTGATCTCATCTTTCTACACATCTATGATATACTTTACACAGTATATATTTTGCAAGCGATAATTACAGGGCAATTTTAGCTTTCATGAAAGCTGCCATGTATGCTTTGTTCTCAAAGGGCAACATGTCTATATTCCATTTTGCAACACAGTTAAAATTGTTAGGTCAGAAATTTCAGCATATGTTCCCCACCCCCGACCCCCTTTCTGAATTACAGAAATCAGCAATTGGCAAGCCAATAAAGGGGCAACCGCAAATCAGCTGAGATTATCTGACTTCCTTCAGAAAGCCAGAAATTGTTTACAGCAATATTCAGGCAAATGGCAGAATTGAGGAGGAAAGCTTTGATCTGGAAATATCTATGTAAAGCCTAAGCTCCTTCCTGTAGGTTACCAATGAGACCACTGTAATCTCTAGTTTAATCTTAGAATTTGTTACATACACACTTCGTTTCCTTAAATACATTGCTGGAAAACAAACTTGGGGAAAAAAACATTTAACTACTCACTCAAAAGGATGTAATTAAAAGAGATCTATATATTCCGATAATGTAGGTTACTGGAAAGTATATTTATACTGTATAGGCAATCTGTTTTTGTACACAAAATTCACTTTATAAATTATAAAGACAACATTTTATCATGCAGCTCTAAATATAAGCTATATTGTAACATTCATCGAACCTTAAAGAGAAATAGTTGAAAGTGGACATTTATCACATCAGTGTTACAGCAGATTTAATTACATATCTTTACAATGTAAAAAAACTTAGTAATAAGTTTACTATTGTAGTGTAAGCAATGTTAATCAGATTATACTTTTGACAGTAGTATTTGTAGGTCTATAACTAATATATTAGAATCCATGTTCTAAGTTAAAACATTTTCAGGTTGTTGTATTATTGCCCTAGTATTTCAGCTTCATAAAAAAAACCTGGTGATAATATTATTATATTTAAGAGGTAATATCTATGTTGAGAAGAGTGCTTTAGGTGTACAATAAATGCTGTCGCTGTTGGGCCATTATGCAGTGAATGCCATAAAAGCCTGCTACACTAATGAAACATCTTGAAAATTTATGTCTGCAGTTAGTATGGTTTCCCACTTGCATGTTTACTGTTTCATTTCTGCACAGCAGGCTTTAAGAGCAGTCTGACTGCCACAGTCTACATTTTACATAGAATATTAGGCATTTTTTAATAGAATCAACTGTGTGAATGGGAGGATAAGTTTTATGTAATGCCCAACAATTATTTTGAAAGATTATTTTAATTTGTGCATAAAGTCACAGAGCTAAAAGTAATTTATGTTAGCAAACCACTTTTGGGCCAGAGACACTATTGGGGATTACTTCCAAAGAGGTTGGAGATTGGGTTAGAGAAGTGCTGGGAAACTTAATTGTGGGCATTCAGGGGACAAGAACTTGTATTTATGTAGTGCTTTTCACAAAGCATTCCCAAATCTGTATTCACCTTTCCCAGTGCTTCTATTTGAATCCCTCTAATAAGGTTTCTGCCCCTGCACAATGCTAAAATGGCTCTTATCAAAGTCACAAATGACATCCTATATGACTGTGACAAAGTTAAGCTATCCCTCCTCATCCTTCTCGACCCTGTCTGCAGCCTTTGTAGGCTTGGAGAAGTTTACAGAGCGACTACACCATTCTCCTCAAATGCCTCTCCACCGTCGTCTAGATGGGTGGGACTTGACTTGCCTGGTTCGATTCTTATCTATCCAGTTATAGCCAGAGAATCACCTTCAATGGTACATTCTACCCTCTGTAAACTTGAAGGTATCCAAAACTCCTGTTGCCCATGTCCTAACTCACACCAAAACCAGTTCATCCATCATGTCTCTGCTGTTCTACACTGGCTCATTGTTAAGCAATGCTTGGATTTTAAAATTCTCATCTTTGTTTTCAAATTGCATGGTCTTGTCCATCCCTATCTCTGTAAACTTCTCCAAGCCTACAATCCTCCAGGATATCTGTGCTCCTCTAATTCTGTCTTTTGAACATCTGTGATTTTAATCATGTCACCATTAGAGGCTGCCCTTTCAGCTGTCTGGACCCTATGTTCTGAAATTCCCTTCCTAAACCCCTTTGACTCCTTCCTCTCTTTAAGAGGCTTCTTAAAATCCACTTCTTTGACCAACATCAGCCTTAATATCTCCTTATATGCTTAGCGTCAAAATTTGCTCGATAACTCTCCTGTGAAGTACCAGGGACATATTACTATGTTAAAGGTGGTATATACACACACACACGATGCTGTTGTTGATGTTGATGTAAAATATAGCCTTGTGATTATGGTACAGGGTTAACAACTCAGATGGTGTAAATTTAAATCTCGCCACAACCTGATATAATTTACCGAATCATATCTATCAGCCATCATCCCAGACTTCTCCTCCGCTATCCCTCGATATATCCTATGCCATTTGTTACTTCAATCAATGGTATTGAGTACTTGGCCCTTGGGATCACCAACATTATTAATATAATTCTTTCTGGCTTCATGTCAAGCAAGTTCAAAGAAAAATTTTGCTGAACACCACCTATTGCGCCCCCCTCAAATGATGAATCAGTAATTCTCTGCGTTTAACATCACTCAGAGCAACAAGTAAGAAGCAAGGGGATAAATGCCCACTAAGGACATCAAAATTTGGCACTAAGAGTGGCTTAGTAGAACCTGATTGACAAAGCTCCTACGTCCTGCATCTGGAAACCAACATGAAAACCCAACCTATTTCACCTTTTCCTCACAAAACTACTTGCTGCAGACATGCATTTCCACAGTAGAACTGGTTGGAGTAAGCCACTGCACAACCTTTGTGAAGATAAAGACCTGTCTCCACAGTGAAGGCATCCTAATGCAGCATGACCACTATGCTAACTGGAAGAAACTAAGGACAAACTTAGCAGCCCCAGCAGTGCATCCATGAGGCAATGCGGGCTATCACAATCTGTAGCCTCATGGCCTTACACATTTCTCATTCTGTGATTACCATCAAACTAGGGGACCAACCGTTGTTCAATAATGAATGCAGAAAGGCCTGCCAGGGGCAGCAGAAGACATTCCTCATAATGAAGTACCTCCTCCAGCCCTATAATCTCTAAACTTCTCAAAAACAGACTAAAGTGTGATTGAGCTCGCAGCCAAAGATGGCTACCCAATTTGCATTTCCATACCCTCCACAATCCATTCTACCGAGATGGAGACACCACGTCTGCAAAGACCCATCAAGGACAATGACCTCAGGAGAATGTGTCATATATCCTGTCCCCATTATCAAGGCGTCAAGGCAATCACCTCAGACGTGAACTCATCAAGTTACAATGGGAAACAAAAACAGAAAATGTTGAAATAACTCAGCAGGTCTGACAGCATCTGTGGAGAGAGAAACAGAGTTGACGTTTCGAGTCCGTATGGCCTTTCTTCAGAGCTACTGAGAAGTAGAAATATGCTGAAATTTATACTGTTTAAGGGGGGGTGGAGCAAGTGAAGCCGGATAGAAGGCCAGTGATAGGTGGGGGCAAAGGAGAGAGTGACAAAGATGCCATGAGCAAAAGGACAAAGGGAGTGTTAATGGTAGTGGTAGGGGCTAAAAAAGGTGCTGATAGTGGCAAAGGTTTGAAAGCAGAGTGTGATAATAGCAGAACAAGGGTCAGCACTCTGAAAAGAACAACATGAAGAAGTAATAGAGGGCCCTTGAGAAGGTGGGGTGAGGGGAGGGGGCGGTGGTGGGGAAAAAAGGATCGAAAATGAGTTAAAAAGGGGAGGGGAATAAAAAAAGGGGATAAAACATTGGGAATATGTTTTAAACTGAATCACTTGAACAATGGGACTCTGGCTGAGAGGTCCGATTCTCAGACATGCACTGATTAAGTTACAAGGGAAATACACTAGTAGTGACCACATTTGAATCACTGGGTGACAGTCACATGACAGGCTCACCCTTTGTGTGCTTAAGCTTCTGCTTTCTCTGTAGTATGAGGTGAAGCAGCTGAGACACTGACAAGAGAAGACCCGAGTGGGGTCCCTCCTTCCTCCCTCTCTCTCCGACCCACCTTGCCAGTTTTCAAACCAAGTTTTTTGACCATGACCACCCAGGGACACCCCTGCTGCAGTCAGAGACTTCTTGAAGGAAATCAACCCTACCCAATTATCTCCAGGACAGCTAAAATCAGCCGCCTACATCTTTAAATTGTATCCACGAGGTAACCAACAGAGCCACCAGTCATTCCGAAGCTAGTCAAGTCACCAAACTCCATGAGCCATATACCCCTTTTATTTCTCTGGACTCTAATTTGATTAATCTGTCCTTTCTCATTGTGTAATCTACTTGTGTGCACGTTGAATGTTTGTGTGTGCGAACGTCACAGCATATTTTAAATTATTTTTTTAGACCTGGTTAAGTAAAATAAAGCTAACCTCTTTCTTCGTTAAAACTCAAAAAAACCTGCCTGATTGTGTCTTTTATGATCACAGCTCAAACAGTCACTGAATTGGCAAGGATAGCCAAAATTTCACATAAACCCTGTTACTGTCAAACGAGGAGTGGGAAAAGAGGGGAATTATTCAACCACTCCTCACCTGATCGTGACACTGCAGACCTACCACATCCAGGCATGAATAGTGATGGACAACTAGGCACCTAATAGAAGGGGGCTCTGTGAATACCCCCATCCTCAAGCATGGTGAAGCCTAGCATGCAAGTGCAAGAGAGAAGCCTGAAGTGTTTGCAATCGTCTGCAGTCAAAAGTGCTGAGTGGATTATTCTACTTAGCTTTCCCCAAAGACCTATAATATCACAGATGACATTGAGAAGTAGCTGAGTGTGATGGACACAACAAAGACCGTGGGCCTCGACAATATGCCAGCTGTAATGTTGATGACCTGTGCGTCAGATCCAGATGCTCTACTCACCAGTTTTCTTTCACCTATGATAATGTCATTCGACCAACAATGTTAAAGATTGTCCAGTGTGTTCTATTCATGAAGAACAAGATAAATCTACCCTGTCAATTACTGTATTATCAGCAGCAGCAGATGGAGGGAGTCACCATAAATGCTGTTAGACAATGCACACTCACCAATAAACTGTTCACCAATTTTCATTTGAGTATCCTCCAGCACCACTCAGTTCTAGGACTCATCACAGCCATAATCCAGCCAGGAGAAGAACTGAATGCCAAAGGAGAGGAAAGAATAGCTGCCCTAGGCTTCAAGGTGCTCTAGAAAACTTAGGTCAATGAGGGTCAAAGGAAAAACTCTCCTTGACTGGAGTCATAGTGCTATGGCAACTCTTAGGCTAGAATAATCTGACCCTGTTGGCATCAGATGTCACGGAGGGCAGGTGGGGAGGGTGGGATACAATATGGCGAGATTTATGCCACTGTGAAACCAGTTTGCGATTGTCTGCTCCAACTGTCAATGGCAGGCCACATACTTTTGCATCTAATTATAAGCCCTGCTTGCCAGAATCATCACGTCAAATTTACCGTCCACGTTGGCGTGGCTTCAGAACGGTGTGCTTCACAACTGCCTTTAAAAGATATGCACCTGATGAACTGAGGAGCTCAGAGGTGAGTGCTCGCGATTATCACCCATAGGACATCAATGAAGAGGCACTGCGCATTCACGGGGGGTCACAGGCAAGTCACTTTTTCCCGGCTGGCTTTCAGTGTGGTGCTTTCAGTGTGGTGCCAGGGCAAGGGCTCCAGTGCAGGTCAGGCCAAGGGGGAGTGGGAGCAAAGCAGCACAGACAGACTAAAGGAAATACTCAAGCACATGCTGGGCGAGTGTTGGAAGGGGGGAGGGAGGATGAGGGAAGCAGCCACGCACCTGGAAAAGCTGGTCAAAAGTGAGCATTCTTCCGCAGCTGAGACTGTTCAGCTGTATCTCCATTGACATGCTTGGAGTCCGGCCTCTGAAGCTTTTCTGCCCACTCAAGCAACGCAAAAGCATGAAAGTGCCACCAAATGCTGCAGAGCTTTTCGCCCCTCAGGTGCAGACTGCAAATTAATGTGCGTTTTAGAGGGCAGCAGAGCAATTGCCCGACTGGGTAAGTTGTAGAATCTCACAAAATGTGGCCATGGCGCAGTCACTGGTGGAGGTGCTCACAGCCCCTTGCAATGTCTTTATTAGGGTGTGAACCACTAACCATTGTGGTTCAAGCTAACAGCGCAGTTGTGCAGTGCAGGTTAGGAGAATGCTGCGCCTGAGCAGAGAGCACAGCATTCAGTCCAATGATCAAGTGGAGCGGTGCATAGGTGGGTGGGGTTTCAGAAAGCCAATGAGCGCGCTACACACTGATCATCCAAGTGGTGACCAGCACTTTCCTGCATGTGTGAAGGGGCCTTCAGACTCAACCAAGAGAGGTTCTTAGTACACCCATGCTAACCCACAGGCCTCTTGGAGAACATGAGGATCATGGAGCCTGGTGATTTAGCAGCATGCCTCATGGCTTACAGAGACCAAAGAAGAAGAGAGCAGCAGAGGCACCTGGCTCGGCAAAGGGAGGAGTACCTCCCTCAAGATGAAGGGGCGGCATAGCCTGCTGTGCATGCAGCTGAAGATCCATGAGCCATCACTTGTAGGCGCCTCACTAGACCCAGGGTCTATAGACAGTGCCTGTCATTCCTGCAGATGACTGAGAACCAGTGTCGCTGAAGGCAGCACATGTTTAGGGAACTGGTCGGTCATATATATGAATATATGTAATAGTAGCAGAAGTAGGCCATTCAGCCCCTCGGGCCTGCTCCATCATTCATTAGGATCATGGCTGATTTGTTTGTGTTTCGAATTCCACATTACCATCTACCTCTGATAACCTTTGATTCCCTTGCCTAACAAGAATCTATGTACCTCCGCCTTACGAATATTCAATGATCCCGCTTCCTCTGCCTTTTGAGGCAGAGTTCCAAAGTTGCACAAACCTCAGAAAAAATTCTCCTCATCTCTGTCCTAAAAGGGCGACCTCTAATTTTAAAACAATGCCCCCTAGTTCTGGACTGACCCACAAGAGGAAACATCCTTTCCACATCCACCTTGTCAATACTTTTCAGGATCTTATATACTTCAATTAGTCACCCCTCACTCTTCTAAACTTCAGTGGAAGCAAGCCCAGTCAGTCTAACCTTTCTCCACAAGACAACCCATTCATTCCAAGTGTCAAGCTAGTAAACCTCCTCTGAACCGCCTCCAATGCATTTACATCCTTACATCTTTACATCCATATGGTATTCGAGATGTGGTCTCACCAATATCCTGTATAACTGAAACATAACATCCTTACTTTTATGTTCAATTCCTCTCATAATAAAGGGTAGCATTCCATTATCCTTCAGTTCGGCTGCCAGATCAATAATCCTGATCCAGAACTCCTCCACTGCTTACACTTTCTGCAGATGTTTGTCTTGGATCACCTTGGCATCCAAACACTCCCACATTCCACAGCTGCAACATAACACCTGTCCTGCCATTGTTCTTTGATGTTATTTAGTTAACTTAATTTAACTGCTCACTTAATTAACTTAGAACTATTCCTATGTATACCACACCCCTCTCCCCGGGCACTGAATTCCCAAGTGAACCTAATTCGCTACTCACTCAATCTCTGTCTCACTCCAGCATAGTCACCTGTCTCCTTGCACACTGCTTACTGATCCCACCTGTTGCAGAATTTGGTGCTATGGGGACATGGAGGTCATCTGCTACCAGTGGCCATGAAAGTGACCAAGACGCTCAAATTTTATGCCAGTGGCTCCTTCTAGGGCTCCACAGGTGACCTTTAAGGGATCTCACAAGTCTCCACGCACAAGTGTATCCAGAAGGTCATGGACGCCATCTTCACGAAGGCACAGAACTTTGTGCATTTTGTCTAAGATCAGGAAAGCCAGGAAGCAAGAGCGCTGGGTTTTGCACAGATCTCAGGTTTTCTACAGGTGCAGGCTGCTATCGATGGCACTAATGTGGCACCTAGATCTCCATGGCAGCAAATAATCAACTACGTCAACAACAAGAGCTTTCACTCGTTGAATGTTCAGCTGTTGTGCAACCACAACAAACACATTCTGCAAGTCAGCGCCCAATTCCCAGGGAGTGTCCACGACTCCTACATCCTTAGCAGGTCTCAGATCCCTGACATCTTCTAGGGTCCAGAGAGGCTGCAGGGTTGGCTTCTCCGTGACAAGGGTTATCTACAGAGGACATGGCTGATGATGCCCTTGCAGTGGCCTCAGACTGCAGCAGAGCGACGTTACAATGAGACTCATGCTGGATTTTAGTGGAGCAAACCACAGGCATTTTGAAAATGAGGTTCCGGTGCCTCAACAGATTTGGTGGAGCATTGCAATATAATCCCCAGAGGGTGTTGCGCATCATCGTTGCTTGCTGCGCGCTTCACAACCTGGCGCTGCAAAGAGGGGAGGACCTTGCTGAGGGGGAAATGGAGGAGCTGCACATCTCCTCTGATGAGGCCGACGTCAAAGGGGATGACGGTGATGAGGTCCTTGAAGGCAAGAATGACGACCATGAAGCCATCGCACTGGCCAGACGAGGTAGGTGTGCTCAGAAGGCCCTCTTAGCCACAAGATTTGTGGAGGATGATGATGATGAGATGCTGTGAGGACAGTCCTGACATCCTCACCTTGCATCTTTGAACATTTCACTTTTGTGTGGCTGATGAGAGCGTGCATACCCTCAGTGCTCAGGCTCATGGAGGTGCAGCAGAGGTCCTAATAGTCGCTAGATTCCAGTAGGATGATGACGACATATATTGAGGACACTCCATAGATCTTCACATTGCCTCCTGTCTGGCTGAGGGCAGCTCGTTTGCACTCTGTGACCAGGGTCATATCATGGAGACAAAGCCGTGAAACTTCAAATGCACCTGATCCTTTGTTAGCCTTCAGCCCCTGACACCTTCAGGAGCACAGAGTCACTGGTCACAGATGCTGAAGAGATGGGAGACAGCCCCACCTCAAAGGTGCTGAGAGCACACAGAGAGAATGACAGAACTCTGTGATGCCTGCCCACGACATTCTGGCAGTAATGTCCAGCACCATCAAGGTGCAGGCATCACTAATGTGTCCAATGAGTGTGAAGCCAGACCATCACTTTGGTCTGAAAATTGCACACTGCACAGGGAAAAGGCCCTGGACCGAGACACCTGCCTTTATCTTGTCCAGGAATCAAGGTTCCACATCTGAGTGACATGAACACTGCTCATCATAACAAGGGGCCACAGGCAAGGAGGCATTCTTGGGAGTTTATTTACAGTAGCCAACATTAAGTACAAATGATTAATACCAGTGCCCAGGCTGTGAAACTACATCTTCTTGACCTTCCAAACGTGGCCGCTATGTCTTGGTGCCATCTAAGACCAAGATGAGGAGGAATTTCTTCACTCAGGGGGTGGTGAATCTTTGGAATTTGTAAGAGGTAAATGATCAGCCATTTGAATGGCAGAGCAGGCTTGAAGTGCCAAATGCCTACTCCTGCTCCTATTTCCTGCGGTCCTATCTGAAAGATTGGCACCTCCACCTCACTATGGGACTGAAATCTTGGCTTAGGTTATGGTGTGGAACTGGAACGCACAACCTTCAGATTCAGAGGTGACAGGACTTCACCTGGGTCAACCCGACACTCGTTAGATGAGCACTGAAGTAGTCCAAGCCCATACAATAGTTATGAACAAGGAAATATTCATGGTATTATGCTGCTGGTTGAACACATCTGCCATATGCATATTTATAAACGTTATAATTTGAATGGTACATCTGTAATTCAGCACATCAGTAAAATATATTTCTCCCACTGTACAAATTTCACAATTTATGCCTTACCAACACGTACCTTGGACCTTCCTCCTTCTACAAAAACACGGTCGCTTCTGTAACAGGAGGTACCATATGTTGCTTCATAATATAACTTCCATACAGCTTCTACACTGCAATGTAAAAATGTCTCAGGCTGCATACAAAATCTCAGCATAGCTTGGCAGCATTCACACTAAATGTTTAGTATTCATATTGATCTGGTAAAGCTCAAAAAAAGATCAAATAAATGAGAATGCTGTGGTAGTCCAGTCTTTTCTAATTAACACTACCAACAGTCAGACAGAATTACTTGGATTTTAATAACTCTTCTGATATTGCATTTACAGAAATCAAATACAATTTTTTGTGCAACCACAACAGAGCTAACGCTAAACTGGATACGATTTTGGCAGACAGGAAGGATCATGTTCTGCATCCATGTGAACATTTTTGAATGTTACATTTTATTAACACACAGAAGCACTTGCGAAAGGTAAGCTTTCTTTTAAAGGGCCCCCGAGACAGTTTATTTCTGCATTCTAAAAGGCTCTTGGCCAACATGTATGACCTTCAGAATAACTGTGAAAAGTGTAATGAATAGCTTTTCCTCCAATCAGCTAACAAAAAGAAACGACACATAAAATAATGATATCCTTTACCCTAATTAAGGAACATCACCTTTCCTGTGAGCAAAGAGAGCGCTGACCCTCTGCTGAACTAGAAGCATTTTTTTCTTTGCCTGAATGCCAAATGCACCCGAAACTGGATAGCCAAATTAATAAAGCACTAACAATGCGGCAAATTGGTGCCTTTCTACTATCAAACAATGCAAATGAAGGTTTGGAAATAAAAATCTCCTGAGTAATTGAGTCCTTGCTCCTGAATCAAGACATTTGATGCTAATTTAGAGTTATGTCTTATCACATTACCCACAAACACAGACCCATACATTGTCTGTTCACCAGGGAACAAAATAGCTACACACGGTATTATTAATGAAGTCAATGTATTAATTTCCTATTTATGAGAAGATAACCAACTGGCTACCTTGCTGACAGCACTATTAATGATCTTTAATGCCCCACAGGCAGTAATGGGTCCCAATGGGACCACAGGGAGCTCAGCAATTTGTATTGAGGATTTAGACATAACAAAAAAACTATGCTCCTGGGAGTAGGCATTTGATCAGCAGTCGCCCCTGTGGAACACAGCAGACAAATAATAAATGACAGCTCAGCGATTAAATCAAACCTTCTACCTTAAGTGTTAAAGTGTCTGATTGTCACTAACAATCTAGTGCTTGTTAAAGCCCTTGGGGCCGTGGAACAGATGAAGCCAGCTGAAAACCAAGGAGGGAAAAGGAGTGAATAGGAGCCTTGCTGTCTCGACAACTGAACCCAGTGTGCCTCTGTGGCAGCAAGGTGTTCCTTCTTCTTCTTTAGAAGAGGAAAAACTTGCTGGGATGCCAGTTCAACGTGTAACAACTTTAAGCAAGTTCCTATTCACACCATCGCCCCATGAAGCCAAGGCGAAGGAGGGGAAAGGTAAAAAAATCTATTAGTTTAAATTAATCCATCATGGTATTAGTAGATCTTTATAAGCACATAATCAGCACTCACATTATGGCACTCTATGGCAAACAACTGGTGGCAAAACTGAGCAATTACTGCAGTACGCTTTTAAATAGGTGGTGATAACATTAATGCGCCATTCTATTTGCCTTGATGGAGCTTTATCAGGTACTTCATCGGAGCGCAAAGCTCCAAAGTGAGCCACAGTTCTTCTGGGGTCATTGTGCAAAATCACTAACAGGCTTGTTCATTAAAAAACATGATCATCAAAAGAAACATTACCAAGCGCAAAGCACTGATTGCAATTTGTATTTCTCAAGGCCCACATGAATAAGTTAGAGAGGATGTAGCCACTTCTGTCAGGCCCATTCTTTTTAACAGTCCTCTGAGCCTTGTTTTACCATGCATTTTCCATTCCTTGCAGACTGTGAGGAAGAAACATAATTGTGACGATGCTCAGGAGAATACTAGGAGGCCCTGTAAAGTGCACTGCACAAATGAGCATGTCTGCTCACTCATCACATTTAGCATTTGTGCTGCCACTCTCTGTCAAATTAAACCACGGCCAACAACTCATTTTTCCCCCTTCCAGTTACAAATTAGTCCATTAAGCTGTCTACAGTAAGCCTTTTTCCTCTTCCTGGTAATGGCCTATGAGAATTCCTTCATAATCACAAAGGCTCCCAGTACGCCCATGGAAGCAGATGGAGAAACTCTGGGGTAATGGATTGCACTTTTATGACATAACATACTTCTCTGCCATTTCATATTCTTCTGGAACAATCAAGATTTTTTTAAAAAAGGGCATAAAGGAAGGAGAGTGTGTGACAGGCCTGGGGCTTTGATTTAAAATGCAGTTAAAATTTATAGCACTATGGCTGGATCTGAGCCACACCATGCAGATTGGCGTGCTGATCAGAACCACAGCAGGCTTGCCTAATGAATCCCACACAGTTTTTCACCCCCCATATTTTACCAATAAAGTAGTAGTTAAATACCAACCACAGCTGCAGCAGCTCCTGCCATCTGTGCATTTTTCTCTTTCGCTTTTATGGAATGGTTCTTGGCCGTTTACACCTTTCTTTTCCAGTGCAGATGTGCAATGAATTTTCTGACACTCCTGTGATGAAACTAGGGACCATGCACACTCTATCAAGCTTTATGGATTAAATGGACTTTGTATGCTGTAAAGTGAACCACTGGGGAGCAACTTGAGTTTCTAAGGCTTTTGCTAACATTAACAGCAGTTAGCGCCATATTTGCTCCCCTCAGTGCATGGCAGTTTCTTTGCCATTAGCAGTAATCACTACTCCAATCGTCTAATCCACATGTTAGTTCCCCCTCCAATGAGAAAGCATGATGCTCACTAACAAGTCCCCATAAAGTGATAACACACCTGCAGTGTCCAGTTTTCAAGCTAATTTCTCCTGGTATAGCACATCTTTCAAACATCAAAGGATTTCAGTTGCGTGAAAAGCACATGTATTCTATTTTAAGTTAATTCAACCCAGCTGAGCACGTTGTTTGGCAGTCTGCAGGCATGCTGATTGTTCCTTCCTTCCCACAGAATCTCCACATCACAGAAAGACTTTCAAAATAAAGGCCGATCATCATGGTAGGGAAACACAATGCTCTGTGCGTAAGATTCCTATGACGCAGATGGCAAGAGCTGCCCTTCACACAAAACCATGACTTCGGCTTTATGTTGGCCCAGTCAAGAGCAGCCAAATGTTTAATGTTGTTTACCTTGCCTTGATTGTACCAGGAGGCCATACACTACAATTTGAGCAATGTCTGGTTTCCATTTACAGTACTGCAAACCTGAAACTAATTACTGCTGGGTCATGTTTGTTGAATAAAAGCACTCCAGCATTATGTTTATACAGAACTAAAGGATATTAACAGCCAGTAATAAAAAAATACTTTTACAATGCACATCTGCAAGCAATGTGAACCAAGTCCGCACCCTACCATTTAAGTCTGCTGCACTTTCAGCAATTCTCTTAAGATGGAATGGCTAATTCTGATCAAACCCAACTAGTATCCATTTCAGATGACAACACACTAGTGTAATTTATACTTGCTTATCATACATAGTAACAGGTTATTGTGCCAGTGTTTTGTTCAAATGAAATCAATACACCTGGAAAGGTAAAAATGTGGTTATAACCAGACAAATTAAAAAAACTCTTGAATTTTCCAGTGAGGTTCCACAGTGTGCCTTCATCTGGACTCAAGATTGAAATCACTCATGTTAAGGAGGCAAATTAAGACATTATAAATCTTTTTCTTGTTTTAGTTGTCCCTGCATTACCCTCTTGCCCAGAAGTTGGGCCTATAACTACAATGCTTGAGCAGCATTAAAACGTTTTGTTCTTGTGTTTGAATCCCTTGCATTCCCCCCACTGTCCCTTTTCTCTAATTTCCTCCTGTCAAACAGCTTCTCCAAAACACTTCATTTCTTGGACTCTGTCCTCTTGTTTACTCCCAACACCCTGCCTTCACCTCAAGTCTCCCTCTCTTAAATTTCCTCCCAAATCCTCTCTGCCTCTCTAGCTCCTTCAAAACTGTTCTTAAAAGCCACCCATTTGGCCAAGCTGTTGACCATCCATCATAGTTTCTCTCTTTTTTGGCCTGCCGCCCATTTTTCACCATGCCTCTGTGAAACAACATGAGACATTTATCTACATTAGAGACATTGTAGAAATGTAAGTTATGATGTCTGGCTGGTAGCATGTGGCACATACTCCAACTTCTTTTCATCTTGTGGCAAGTGCCTTGTAACCAATTGCTGCCATTTGTGACAGCACAGTCAAGAGAAGGAACAAATTGCTTCTAATGTAGACATCTAAGGTGCCTCAGAGAGATGGAATAGACTACTCCAGTCCACTGGAACGCCATGCTTCACTACCTTTCTGACATTGTTAAAAAGCTATTAGAGGCACCAAATCCTGTCCCTTGATGCAAGCTAATTATTTCTGTTGATTTATAATTAATAAGTAAGTGTAAGCATTGCCTGTCAACAATGGAAATGCAGTATATGAAGGCATTGTTCTTTCAGTTTGTGTACTAATTCAAGTTTACATATAAATAACTTTAGGTGTAGGCCATTCAATATTTTATAGGATTACAGTAAGTACTTCTAAATTAATGGCTCTCTTTTGTCCTTCAGTGGGTCTTTATAAATTTTTTAATACATTTAAATTGAATATGATTACAAACCAAATTTCACCCAGCAGTGTCTGCATTTCTGAACACCCAGATCATGTTTGATCAAGTAGTGTGGAACAGCTTCCCCACTGGCTGAAAGAATATATATATTACACAATGTGGTACTGAGTGACAAAGAACCAAATTTAACCATGATCTTTGCTGAGTCCATTTATCTCAGCTGGGTGCTGCTGGCAGGTGGATGGGGGGTGGGGGTGGTGTTGGGGGGTTGGTCAGCAGCTATAAATGCCATTTTTGCTGGATACTTCCCATCCCCATACCCATACCCATACTTCCCATCACACCATCATTCTAACCCATTCATGAAGAACACCAAGATATCAGTGGGTCATCACCAAATGCTTAAGAGGAGAAAATTTTCAAAAACATATTTCAGCATTCAAAAGGCAGCCTACACTGGATACAGCAGTGTATGCAAATGGATATTTGGACGGCTCTAGGTGTATCCTAAAAAACTAAATCAAATGAAGCTGGGAAGCCCGCAGAAACTTCATGCATCAAGGAAACCGAGTAATCATTCATAGAATGTTATTGAGACAGAAACAGCCTTTGGGCTTATCAAGACTGCATTTACTAGCCACTTAGTCTAAAAGCTTATGTTCACATATCTTCCAAGTTAATTATGTTAACACATAATACACAAATTACACACAGGAGTGAAGAGTCATCTGGATTTGAAACGTTAACTCTTTCTCTCCACAGATGCTGTCAGAATTGCTGAGTTTTTCCAGCAATTTTTGTTTTTGATTTCCAGCGTCCGCAGTATTTTGCTTTTATCTTAGTGTTACACTTCCATTGTACACAATATTTCTTTATTCACTGCTCAGTTTGTATATTTACTGCTAAGTGTGGCAATGACCTACATAGACCAGGAAGACTGTAGCTGGATCCCATCAGTGATGCTGAGTTAATTGATCTTCGTTAGGATGACAGTACCCCTGAAATGACATGCCAGTGAGCCCAGCAAACCACCATCTTAATGATTTGGCTTCAACTTCTGAAGATGATGATAGGAATTTTAGGCGTTCCAAAGTATTAATTTTTAAAAATGAAGGCTGCTTTAAGTTTCTCATACTTTTTAAAAAAAACTATTCATTGTTTTTTCCATGCAATCAGTGGGAATTGTTGTGAAGTATATGCCCATTTGGCATACTTGAACATCTAATCTAATAAATGAAATGTCTTAGCGCTTCTAGGAAGTGGATTGGACTCAGCTGTGAAGCACTCTGCAGTTGTTTACTCTTATCTTTGTGAATGGTCACCTGGGTGAAGTGAGATATCAGAAGGTTGCTGAAGTTCAGGAGCTATACAAAAGAGTGACTTAGTGCCTTTAGAAGCAAGGGCTGAAAATCTCATCTCACTCATTGTAACTCCAGTATGACAGGATCATGCTTTAACCTGCTTCCTTCATGTCATCTTATACAATGGCAGCAGAGAAGAATTAGTGCTTATAATGGTGATAGTCATGGCAGATACAACTCTAAAGAGAGTCAGTTCCAAATTGTTAAGCATTATGGAACATATTCCAAAGCAGTGTTTTTTGAACATGATCAAGGCTCTAGCGCGCTATGATTTGGACACTGCATAGAAATTGCTCTCAGAGTATATGCTGAATCCCTTGAGTTTATTACTACCTTGTAACACTCTCTTGGTCATCATTTATTCTCTTTTTGAATGGTAGAGAACATTAGTTACCACACACCACTTGCCAGTTCATTTTACAATGCATGGAATCCAATATTAATGCGGTATGGACTTTTCAAGCTTAAGTTACTTCTCATCTAATAAAATGCCAGCCTACACCTCTGCTTCTAATCTGCACTTTCATGTAGGGTACAGGATAAATTCATCACATATTTTGATAGTACAATCAATGATTTGTTTCACAATGATAACCAATTTCCACAAGACACCTGGCAAAATATTAACATGAGGTACTCATTCTAAACAGCAATGTCTGAAACATTGCAGTACACCAGAGTACATGAAACAGTGATATCATGAAGATATTGTGGCTTTAAATTGGCCACAAACAGCACATCTATACTTTATTCAGATAATTTTTACAGTTAGCAAATGAAAGGGCAAATGTAACAGATTGCCTGTGTTCAGGTGGTTGGCCTCAACTTAAATCAAAGACTGAAGGAACTGAAGTATTTTGACCGTTTCAGGGTATTCAAAAATTGAAATGCTTCAGTTTAGTTTATTTCAATGGAAGAACCTTGACTAAGTCATAACGTATTATCCAATCATGGTGATGAAACCAGTCTTTCCACCTTTGGCAATAAAGTCTAGAACAAATTTTGGTTTTTAACTTTACTCTTTTACAAAATACAACAAGATTTCTAGGATTGAATGCAATTATATTTACTGAAAGGGGAAATGGCTAATTAAGTATGTTATAATATTTTACAGGCTCTTACAATACTTTCAGCTAAGGCTGATAGAGGGATTTATTTCACACCTGCAATCTGGTGTCAAAACAGCTCTGGATATATGATCAATTTGACTAAGGATCTCAACTCAAAACATTAATGAATCTTCTCTTTTGGATGCTAATAGTTCCCTTAACTCCTGTTTAATTTCAGAATTCCATTATTCAATTTTTCTTTTAATATCTATGTGGAAATCTTTAATTTGTTATAACGCTGTTGGATAAAAGTATGTCTGCATGTATGTGACATGCATGTATCTCTCTGATTCAGTATTAATCTAAAGGCTGTGGCTACAATCTGCAATTGCTTATCTGATATCCAGACCCAGAGAAGCCAATATTTGGATCTACATATCTCTGGCCTTGATTCCATCAACCTTCCTAGCTGTCATGAAGTGCTGAATGTGAGGTGTATTACCAGGGTATTCTGTTTGATCTAGAGATCAGCTTCTTCCATTGCATCTGCTTTGTCATTTAGGCACCCTTCCTCACATCTGCAACATTTCTTGTCTCCAATCTTACCTCTCCTTCTCTTTGAAACTCAATTTTTCAATTTTCCTTGATTAGCCTCCTTAAACAACTTGAACATGTCCAAATCACCCAAAATCCATCAATTCTGTCTCCCAATCTGAGTAAAGTTGACATCAAAATTCTCATCTTCACCTACAAACAAATCCATGGACTTGCTGCATTCTAAACTGGCGATTTCCTCAATCTTACATCCCGACACTATCATTACCAAACTAATTAAATTAAGTGATCGTTAAAGTGTGCTGTACTGCAATGATTTGTCATAATTTCTCAAATTAGAAATTACATTCTCTGATTATTATAGCCTATTAATCTTTTCCTGTACCCTTGCTCTGTTAAATAGAAGTATGGTACCAAACTGTGTGTTATATTACATCACAAATGCAGAAGAAAGATGCCTAAACGACAAAGCAGATGTGGTGGAAGGAGCTGATCCCTAGGTCCGCAAAATATCCTGATAATACACCTCACAATCAGCACTTCATGACAGCTAGGAAGGTTGATAGAATCAAGGCCAGAGATATGTAGATCCAAAGATAAAATATTGGCTTCTCAGAACTACTAATCCAGAGGCCTGGGCTAATGCCTGGAGACACAAATTCAAAATCCCATCACGGCAGCCGGTGGGGCGGGGAGCCGGGGCGGGGTGGGGGGGGGGGTTTAAATTCCATTAAATAGATTTGAAAAAAGTTAGTATCAGTAATAGTGATCATGAAACTAGTAGATTGTCATCAAAACGCATCTGATTCACTAATGTCCTTTACGGAAGGAAATCTGCCTTCTTTATTTGGTCTAGCCTATATGTGACTCCAGGCCCACAGCAACGAGACTAACTTTTCACTGACCTCTGATATGACCCAGCAAGCCACTCAGTTGTATTCAAGAAAGCAGCTCAGCACTGTCTTCCCGAGGGTAATTATGAATGGGCAATAAATGCTGGCCTTGTCAGTTACATCAACATCCTGTGTATAAGTATAAAAAAAATCACTCTCTGCTCCTCCCACACTTCTCATCTTCCTTTCCACTGATCCTGGCAGCTTGTTCAGCCACTACTATCCAGTTCTTTGGAATTCCCTACCTAGTTAGTTCTGTGTCTTGCAGTCCCCATGTCTGTTATCAAAAATCTCCTCTTGAGCTGTTCATTTGGTCCTCCACCATAACCCTATGCATTTTCCTTTTCTTCTCCTCCTCAATGCCAATTGTTCATTTTCCCCCTGCATCTAAATGAGAAGTTTTCCTGCATGAATGGCTCTATAGAAGTTAAGAAATATGCAATATTTGGGTAAATCAATTAGGTATAGTTCCTTTATCTGGAACCTTTATTTTGACTTTTACATTATGGGACAAATTACCAACATGGTGACTCTAATTTGCTATTACCACCAAACTAATTAAAATAAGTGATCATTAAAATGGCTGTAATGTAATGATTTGTCAGCCTCTTTCTCATATTAGGAATTACATTTTCTGAATCGTATAGCCTATTAATCTTTCCCCGTACTCTTGCTCTATTAAATGGAAGCATTTACATTTTTCTTTAGAAAGAAGTTAAAACTCTACACTCATAATTATTCAAATTTGACAGCAATTTTAAAGATATATTATTAGAAATTTAGCTCATCATTAATTCATACAAACTATATTATCCTTGACTCAAACTTTTGTTTAAGGCAAAAATAATCTGTATTTCAGATATTGCCCTAGAAAATATAACATATTTACTGTCTTCAAATGTTCACTTTTCTCTTGCTGGTAGTTGAAAGTAAACAAATAATTTTGAACCCCATTTAACAAGATATTTGTGAGGAATGAGAAGAAATGGTTCCAGTTACAACTAACACTTTCATTATACTTTTCCTTTGTCAATGTTCCTGCTCTGAAGTTTCTGACTCCTTATGGACTTGCATTTCCAAAAAGTGTCAGTTATCACCCAGTACCCCTTCCAAGTGGTCAGAATTGACAGCACCTGCACAATGACTCTCAATAACTATCTGACCAAAGTGGGGTCCAGCCTTATGGTGTGTGTTATAGCTACAAACGTTAACGTTAAGTTACAAAGATGAGCAGGAAGAGAACACAAATTGAATGTGCACAATGTTATTCAAGTTTAAAAACAAGTTAACCAACTAACCAAAAAAAGCATTTCCAACAAAGCACATGTTGCAATCACTGTTTTTCCAGAAACCTCATGTTTTTCAAGGTCTGCATGGCATCTGGCACAAAAAACCTGTAATGACACCAATTGTTTCCAACCCTAATGTATATGATAAACCTGATTGATAGTGACTTATATGCAGTAATCTTGTCCATAGGCTTGATGAAAGACCACAAATAGCTAAAGCTTCATGTTTGCAGTTTATGTTCCTCAAATAATTCCATGAGATTACTGCTTTATAATCATTCCTGTGAGTGTCCAAGGTAGACCTGGGATATCCTCAAATCATGTTAATAATTTTGTGTTCTGTCACCTTATAATGCTTCCTAAACAAATACTTAAAATGACTGTACACAGATAATTATACTCTCAATTTTACCTTTTCTTGCTTATATTTATAGGTACCTTACAGGGCTATGGAAAAAGATTTTTCTTTCGAACTAATTTGATGAAAGTTGTTAGGTAAATTCTAGAGTATCTTTTATTCCCTTCCTTAACCAACCTAGACTGGTACCAGTAACCAGGAGGGCTGGTTGCCATGTCGGGCACCAGTACACAATCATGTGAGCTGTGAAGGCATGTTTTTCCTTATTGCTGGCAGACTCTGCAGCCTATGCATTGCATCATTCTATTTAATACTGAGATTGGCAACAAATCAATGTGAAACTCCAAAATTCCACTATTACTGGTCTGTGACAATGAGCAGTCAATTTATTCTAATGGGTAGTTGGGTCTTTAGATGCCATGAAAGCACCTAAAGTGAAATATATTCTGTGCTTGCCCTTACCATTTGGTCAGTACAAAAGAGTAATATTTAGTAAGCCCAAATTCAGCACGCTTTGTTTGTTTAGAGCACATTTCTGATCATATTCAAAGTGGGAACTTGAGACGTTGAACAATTTTGTCATGAATAGCTTGACGCAGGACTGTCAAGCTTTGTGCATATTGGTGATGGCGTAGTGGTAATGTCACTGGAAAACAAGTAAAGTAGAGGCTCAGGTTAATGTTCTGGGTACATGCGTTCAAATCCCACCATGGCAGCTGGTAGAATTTGAATTCACTGAATAAAATCTGGAAGTAAAAGCAAATGATGACCATGAAACTATTATCAATTGCTGTAAAAAGCCATCTCGTTAGCTAATGCCCTTTAGGGAAGGAAATTTGCTGTCCTTACCTGGTCTGACCTACATGTGACTCCAGACCCACAGAAATGTAGTTGGCCCTTAAATCCCCTCTGAAATGGCCTAGTAAGCCACTCCATTGTATCAAGCCACTACAGAAAATTCAATAAGGAATGAACCCAGACGGATCACCTGGTATCAACCTAGGCACCTGAAACGACAATGGCACACCCAGCCCTGTCCACCCTGCAAAGAGTCAATTGTGTTTTGTTTCAAAATTCAGAAAGCTGCCTCACAGGCTAGTCAAGCAATAGCCTGACATATTCATACTCACCTTAAAGTGAGTGTCCCAGACACTACCATCACCATCCCTGGGTATGTCCTGTCTCACCAGCAGATCACAGCCAGCACAGGTAGCAATGGTATACAGTCAGCCCTGGGAGTTCTCAGCATTGACTCCGGACCTCTTGAAGTTTTATGCCATCAGGTCAAACATGGGCAAAGAGGCCTCCTACTGATTACCACCTACCACCACCCACCCCCAAGACCTTCATCTGATGAATCAGTACTCTTCTATGTTGAACACCACCTGGAAGAAGTACTAAAGGTGGCAAGGGCACACAACGTACTCTGGATGGGGGACTTCAATGTCCATCACCAAGTGTGGCTTGATAGCGCCACTACTGACTGAGCTGGCCGATTCCTAAAGGACATAGTCGCTAGGCTGGGTCTGCAGCAGGTGGTGAGGGAACCAACAAGAGGGAAAAGCTGACTTGACTTCATCCTCACCAATCTACCTGTTGTAGATACATCAGTCCATTACAGCATTGGTTGGAGTGACCAACGTACAGTCCTTGTGGAGACGAAGTCCCGTCTTCACATTGAGGACACCGTCCATCCATGCTAAATAGGATAGAGTTTGAACAGATCTAGCAACCCAAAAGCGGGCTTCCATGAGTCAGTGTGGTCTGTCAACAGCAGCAGAATGTATTCAACCACAATCAGCAACCTCATGGCCTGGTATATCCCCCACTCTACCATTAATATCAGGCCGGGAGATCAACCCTGGTTCAAGGGCTGTCAGTCTGATGAAATTACAACATAGGGCAACTTGCATTCCAAATGGCATAAGCAGCATGCAATAGATAGAGCTAAGTAATCCCACAACTAACGGATCAGATCTAAGCTTTGTAGACCTGCCACATCCAGTTGTGAATGATGGTGGACAATCAAACAACTAACTAGAGAGGCAGCTCCACAAATATCCCCATCCTCAATGATAAGGGAGCCCAACACTTCAATGCAAGAGGCTGAAGTATTTGCAACCATCTTCAGCCAGAAGTACTAGTGGATGATCCATCTCAGCCTCCTCCTGAGGTGCCCAGCACATTGATGCCAATCTTCAGCTAATGCGATTCACCCCATGTGATATCAAGAAACAGGTGAAGGCACTGGATATTGAAATAGCTATGGGCCCTGACAAAATTCCGGCAATAGTACTTAAGATTCATGCTCCAGAACTAGCCATGCCCATAGCCAAGCTGTTCCAGAACAGCTATAACACTGGCATCTACCTGGCAATGTGGAAAATTGTCCAGATATGTCCTGTCCACAAAACGGACAAATCCGATGTAGCCAATTACACCCTATCAATCTACTCTTGATCGTCAGCAAAGTGATGGAAGGTGCCGTTGACAGTGCTATCACGTGGTACTTACTCAGCGATAAGCTGCTCTCATACTCAGTTTAGGTTCCACCTGGGCCACTCAACCCCTGACCTCATTACAGCCTTGGTTCAAACATTGACAAAAGAGCTGAACTCAAGAGGCGAGGGGAGGGTGACTGCCCTTAACATCAAAGCAGCATTTGACCGAGTGTGGCATCAAGGAGCTCAAACTGTTCACAACCTTAGTGCCATAAACGGCCCAGAGAAGAGCTCCTGACAACATGTCCGCGGTATCGTTGCCACTTCTATAACATCACTCCATTCTATCCTTGCCTCAGCTCATACGAATGTAAGAGAGAGGAGCAGGAGTAGGCCAGTAAGCCCATCGAGCCTTCTCTGCCCATTTATTTAGATCACAGTCAATCTTCTACCTCTGCTATACTTTCCTGCGTTATTCCCCATATCTTTTGATTTTCTCAGTATCCAAAAATAGGTCTCTGACTTGAATATATTCAACGACAGAGCATCCATGCTCCTTAGGGTTGAGAATTCCAAATATTCACAACCTTTGAGAAATATACACTCCTCCAATTCTTGCAACTGAACATCCCCGATTTTAATTGCTCCACCACTGACAGCGATTCCTTCACCTGCCAAGGCCCTAAGCTCTGAAATTCCCTCTCTCAACCTCTCCGCCTCTCTACCATTCTTTGCTCCTTTAAGACCTCGTTGACCAAGTGTTTGGTTATTAGCCCTAATATCACCTTATGTGGCTTGGTGTCAAATTTTGTTCAATGACATTCCTGTGAAGCACCTTGGAACGTTTCATATGTTAAAAGTACTATTGCCAACAATTCTCTAGCATGCAAAAGTACTGACCGAACCTTTTAACAGTCATACACCTTCAGTTGTTTGCATCTGTAATGCAGTAGTAAGCCTGCAATAAAATCAATGTACTTATAGTACTTAATGTCATCAAAGCTCTCTCTGCAAACACATGTTCAATTTGCATTGTGGAAGCACTGCAAAGATTTGAAAGGTTGCTGTCCTAAATATCCATAAAGATTATAGTGCAGTATCTATCCTTGGTGATCTCAAAATTTTAAGAGCAGAAGTTTTCATAAGGTACACAGGACGTTTCATGGGTTGTGGGCATTGCTGACAAGGCCAGCATTTGATGTCCACCCCTAACTGCACTTGAACTTAGTGGCTTGCTGGGCATTGAGAGGGTAGTTAAGGGTCAACTATATTGCTTTGGGTCTGGAGTTACATGTAAGATGGCAGATTCCCTTCTCTAAAGGACATTCGTGAACCAGATGGTTTTTACAACAATTGATGACAGTTTTATGGTCACTATTACATTCCAGGTTTTAGCAATTGAATTCAAATTCTGTTAGCTGCAAAGGTGGGATTTAAACCCATATCCCCAGGGCATTAGCCTGGGCCCACTAGTCCAGTAACATTACCACTATGTCAACATCTCCCCCAAGCTCTGCTAAGAGTTTAAGAGGCAACAAATTCTGCAACACAAGGACTGGAATAATGAAATTCATGGCAGAAGGATAGCTTATAAGATTCTAAAAATACACAAGAATATTTCAGAACAGATTTTTTCTAATGGTCAGAAACTTTGCATTTTTCATAAATAAGGAGGCTTCATTTGGCAACAAAAATAACTTCAGCAGTCTTTGACTATGGCCTCCAGTCCAGATGGACCAGAGTTTGAATCCCAGTTTAAAATTCAAATCTGCGCTTAATACATGAGCACTCTGTTGGGCAACCAGGTGAACTTTAAACTTAACAGACTGCTGTGCTCTATTTCAGAACATTTAGTGGAAAAAGGGAAAAAAAAAACTTTGCAGAAACGCTCTTGTCTCACATAAGCATACGCCTTCCGTTAGCAAATCTGATGTTAAGGTCATTAACTGGTGACATAATTCTGAATCAGTGCTTTGGACCTCTAAGGGCAAATGAAGTGGATCTCCCCTGGCTATGCTGAATTCCCAAAGTAGAGGGGTTCCTTGGCAGAAACAGGAGCATGCCTGTGGGGGAAAAAAGGTTCTAATTTTTTAAAAGTTCATTGAGTGATTCTGACAGGAAACAAGTAGGCAAATCAGGATGGTGCAACACACACTAAGTGAAAAGGATGTGGTGGTGTAATAATAGATTCAACAGCTGTCATGGGAAGTAAAGGAACTGATTCAATCACGGTTCCAATGATAAGTTACACTGACATCTGCTTAAAGAGGTGATAGAACGAACCAAGTTTACATCAGTCTGAATTGGCCTAAATTGTGTACTTTACTCAGAAGTCAAATTTCACTCAATTTTGGGTCCCCTACATCGAATATAACCAGCAAACCCATTCCGCTAATCCAGTTAGGGGGAAGAGTCAGTCCTAGGTCTATGCTACAAAAAAGAGAAAAGAACCATGCATTTGTAGCAGTTTTAAGAATGTCTGATACGCAAACATTTCTTCATTATATTATAAATACAAAATGATCTATTATGTTAATTTGGCAAATTTCTGAACAAAAAAATTATCAATTTGTGCCACTGGAAAAGAGACCCAGCATTTAATGAGACTTTGGGGATGCGTGTACCGACACGCATACACGAACAGACAAAGAGAAAGAGAAAGTTGCAGATCTTAGCTGGTTGTCAGCAGCAACAAAGAGATAGGATGGGGTGGGGTGGGGAAGAAAACTGGCCAGGGTTCCACCTCAAATGCAACCCGTGTACAGCTTTATCCAATTAGTTATCCAGTAACAATGTGGCAACCTTTGCCATTTCTGCAAATCATTTCACGTGCATTCTGGGGCCACAAGCCAGGAGGATATTTAGGGGCAAAAGTAATAATACACTGAATGTTCCATCGATGGCCTTCTTCCTTTCTGACAATCCCAATAGAGAGTGCTTTTATTTTTTTGTGACAGCAAAGGTTAGGCATCTCCCATTTTAAAGTGGGAAGGGTTAATACATAATTAGTGCTTTAACCATACTTGCACTTAATCACTCAAGTGAAGGTAGGCCGAGAATACAGCAAAACAATTGTGTTTAAAAGCCAGTGTGTTTGATGAGGGGGAAGAGGAAAGGGGGAGGAGACTTCTTTGAAAGCGTTATCTTCTAAATTGCATTTATATTATTATAATGAACAATATGCAATAGCCTCTCAATAAAATACATTATTAACGCATCCCAAGTAGATGACCCAGAGGAGGCTTTAACGCACTGCGCTATTTTCGTAAGGTTTTTATTGCTTGCATTCTCATCGAGTGAGATTCAGCAGCCAATTTCAGTTAGCCCACGCAGTGACCATGCAGGTTGCTCTGCTGCCACACATGGGCTTTATAATCATGTTGCTGTGAATCCTATGTTGCATACACATGCTTGCTCATCTCAGTATATGACGTATTGCTGTCTTAACTGCTCAATTACATTGCAACTATCACTTGTAATGGAACTTCATTACTTATAACTTTATTAGTCTCATAAACACATTTATGTCATTTCAGTGTTACAGAAGCTCACAGCTTGAGTCATTCACTAATAGGATAAGTTATATTATTTTGGCAATGAAACACATCAGCAAACTGTAGGGGAACAAAATTTTTTTGATTCAAGTAAATGCGCCCTTAGACACAATAACATTAAAAGTGATGTCGATGTATTAAATTCTCAATCACGGTCCTCTGTTGTTATTTCTACGCTGCTGAGGGACAGAATTAAAATTATCAGCACTGGTCCAAATGGATTTGCTCTCATTCAGCAACCTGCTTCAGAGAATATTTCTGCAAATTGGTTTTAAATTAAAGGAGGTGGAAGGTATTGTGCCTTCTCAGCATTTTCCCAGGTGCACTTAATCTAATTTCATTAAGGATATCAGGACAGATGATCACTTGTGTAGAAACATTAAGTCTGTCCATTTTTGTATAAAACCATTAAGTCTGTCAATGTGTCAGCGGGTAAGCTGTTTATTATTTGAGATGGGAGCTGGGCTTAGCTTCCCAATAATCTGTCAAGAACAGTCAACCACAAATTAAGTCTGCTGCCAAGGAACTCAGCTACAATTCCATGCTAACTTTAAAATATTTGTACAAAACCTAGATTCTAGACCACACCAGTTTGATTTCAGAAGTTATGCAAGTTTTCAGCCTATGAACATGCATTCACGGGCAGTTAAGAACAGATTCCACTGGTTAGACTAAAAAATAAACATTAAATGAACTGATAAAACACTCCTACAACTGCATTCCTCACTGTTTTAAACCCATCAAGTTTTTTTGCTGACAAAATTAAAGCTCATTGTAAAATCAAGACCAAATCACACTGTTTTCTTGCTGAAATGCAGTTTCACTTTCCAACTGAACTCAATGGAATGAGATCAGTTAGATCTTTCCTTTACCTATCTGGGAATAAACGCCAATTGTCCTCTATCTGAGATTAGCTAAATCAATTTAGACCTTCCCAGTCTGTATGGCTCAGAACCACATCAGGTAATGCATTTAACCACTCAACCAAGGAGGGAACATATCTGCCACCATATTTATGCCGCAGACCACTCATTTATTAATGTCAGAAGGATTTGCTGCTTGCATAAGCTGAACCTTTGAGATATTGCCTCCTTTCATATCTACACTTTAATCTGCAAATTAATCTAGATCTGTAGTGATGTGACACACTTTTCTTAAAAAGCCTTCTAGTGAGATTTCTTTTTGCATGTCATTGTTTCATTTCACTTTATTTCTGTGCATTTCAAGCAGAGGGATTTTAGTGCTGGGGAATGGAAGTACTTTCTATTTCAATGCCTAGTGTCAACAACAAGCACTCACAAGTAAGGTATAACACAACTACATGCAGAGTGGAGCTCCCCCTATTCTGCCCCAAATTGACATGTTTTCCATTTGTGGCCCCTAAGTGAAATTGTCAATTAACTGAATGAGGGACAGTTTTGTGCTGCAGGCCAGATTTGCAGCTTGTATTATCTATAGGTCATATTGTTTGTGCTTTGAGAATATCAAATGCAGAGTCTCACTGCATATTCCTACTTACGCTTGATTTGCATGTCGCATCAAAAGGGCTAAAGGTAACATAGAAAATATTATGTTATTTTTAAAGTTCCATGTTTTCTACTGATACCTTTCAGGAGCAACTATAGTACTTGCATTTCATGATTATGGATGAGGAGAGCTCAAATAGATGACTTGGATTATAAACAACCTGTCAATCATCAACTTCAGAAAACATGTCCAAGTGTTACTGCACCACTGATGCTAATTACGACACTTTCTGGATCATGTCTTGGTGTTGGACTCAAGCCCAATTAGCAGTGTTGCAGATTAGTGAAATGTGGGTTTCTGTCCATCCATGTGTTGGCTTTCCATTGAAATGCACTGCAGTGGAAGGATTCTGGGTATAAACTGTCATAACTACAAATCATCTGGATTCGTATAACTGATCTACCTTTACAGTATTGTTACATAATTTCCCCATTCACAAATGTTTCTGCATTATTACACCAACAGCATTACCATAATTCTGAGTGGAGGATAAGAGATAACTCTATATAATTAAAATACCAGAACTATACTTTCTGCTAAAACTACATCTACTCTTCTGATTAAATACTAAAACTACGGTGATACCATTGAATCTACAGATATATAAATTTGCTACAAGCAAATTCCTGACAATGCCCTAAACTTAACACAATATTAGAAAATCTGAGAACAATTATTAACAAAGTTAATAATGGTGTAGTTACAAATAGATCTGATGACATACTATTTTTCCAGCCTTATTCACACATTTCTTTCTCACAAAATTGATAACTTGGCCTCAGATACTGAACATTCAGGCTTTTCTCTGGAAAAGGAAATTGAGCGATTGAAAAAACGGATGCTGTGGGTGTTTTCTCCTGTTGTGTCTTGTTACTGCTCGGAACTGCAGCAATCACTCAAGTATAAAGGTATGCATGAATTTCCACAACTGAAAACTGGACTCAAGCAGGAAGACTTAGTTTTTGGTTTGCAAGTACCTATAGCACTGCATTTCCAAAAAGGGAGGCCTAGTGGACTACAAGATTTTTAAGGGAGAATCCTTTTTAAGGGAGAACATTTAAAGATAGAGCAAGGGCAATGAGCTTTTCCTTCTGCAGACTGTCTTCACATCCAGCTCAGAGTGATATTTTCATAACACCTGTTTGCTAACAATATGGATCCAATGTAAAATGAGCTTGAGGGTGTAGCAATCCAATTGCTCGTGGGTTTGTACAGTACCCATAGACATAGTGGTTCTTCTGAGTTTGCAGCTGAGCACATGATGATGCATTGAACTGGTGTTATAACCTGAAATAAAAACAGAATTACCTGGAAAAACTCAGCAGGTCTGGCAGCATTGGCGCAGAAGGAAAGAGTTGACGTTTCGAGTCCTCATGACCCTTCAAGAGAACTAGGTGAATCCAAGGAAGGGGTGAAATATAAGCTGGTGAAATATAAGCTGGTTTAAGGTGTGTGTGTGTGTGTGCGTGCACGCGTGTGTGTGTGGGGGGGTGGTGGTGGTGGTTGGGTGGGGAGAGAGAAGTGGAGGGGGGTGGTGTGGCTGTAGGGACAAGCAAGCAGTGATAGAAGCAGATCATCAAAAGATGTCACAGACAAAAGAACACATAGGTGTTGAAGTTGGTGATATTATCTAAACGAATGTGCTAATTAAGAATGGATGGTAGGACACTCAAGGTATAGCTCTAGTGGGGGTGGGGGGAGCATAAAAGATTTTAAAATATTTTTAAAAAATGGAAATAGGTGGGAAAAGAAAAATCTATATAATTTATTGGAAAAAACAAAGGAAGGGGGAAGAAACAGAAAGGGGGTGGGGATGGAGGAGGGAGGTCAAGACCTAAAGTTGTTGAATTCAATATTCATTCCGGAAGGCTGTTAAGTGCCTAGTCGGAAGATGAGGTACTGTTCCTCCAGTTTGCGTTGGGCTTCACTGGAACAATGCAGCAAGCCAAGGACAGACATGTGGGCATGTGAGCAGGGTGGAGTGTTAAAATGGCAAGCGACAGGGAGGTTTGGGTCATTCTTGCGGACAGACCGCAGGTGTTCTGCAAAGCGGTCACCCAGTTTATGTTTGGTCTCTCCAATGTAGAGGAGTCCGCTTTGGGCGTAATCTGGGCGACCGCTTTGCAGAACACCTGTGGTCTGTCCGCAAGAATGACCCAAACCTCCCTGTCGCTTGCCATTTTAACACTCCACCCTGCTCTCTTGCCCACATGTCTGTCCTTGGCTTGCTGCATTGTTCCAGTGAAGCCCAACGCAAACTGGAGGAACAGCACCTCATCTTCCGACTAGGCACTTTACAGCCTTCCGGAATGAATATTGAATTCAACAACTTTAGGTCTTGAACTCCATCCTCCATCCCCACCCCCTTTCTGTTTCTTCCCCCTTCCTTTTGTTTTTTCCAATAAATTATATAGATTTTTCTTTTCCCACCTATTTCCATTATTTTTAAATATTTTAAAATCTTTTATGCTCCCCCCACCCCCACTAGAGCTATACCTTGAGTGTCCTACCATCCATTCTTAATTAGCACATTCGTTTAGATAATATCACCAACTTCAACACCTATGTGTTCTTTTGTCTGTGACATCTTTTGATGATCTGCTTCTATCACTGCTTGCTTGTCCCTACAACCACATCACCCCCCTCCACTTCTCTCCCCCAACCCAACCACCACCCCCCCCACACACACACCTTAAACCAGCTTATATTTCACCCCTTCCTTGGATTCACCTAGTTCTGTTGAAGGGTCATGAGGACTCGAAACGTCAACTCTTTTCTTCTCCGCCGATGCTGTCAGACCTGCTGAGTTTTTCCAGGTAATTCTGTTTTTGTTTTGGTTTTCCAGCATCCGCAGTTTTTTGTTTTATCTTGGTGTTATAACCTGATCTGGGAGTGTCTGATACTACCACTAGGTGCCTGAAATAGAATGTGTTTCATTTTCTCATTTTGATCAGTTCACAAGAAAGTAGAAAAGGCAAGTAAATGCAACATGAAATGTATCTTCTCTTTTTGAAAGATTTGATATTTAATTGAAGAGTTGGAAAAGGAATTAAAATTAAAAATAAAAATAAATCCAAATACAGATAGCAAAGATATAAACATCTTAATGCTCTCACCCGACCTGTGTTATGTCCTCTAGCCTTTATATCCCTGTACTCCTCCCACACTGAGCATCTCCTTGTCCAGATCCACTAATGGTAGCCTTTCATTCGGTCATTATTCTGATGTATTCTCGATTTCCATGGTTATATCCTGCCATCTTTCAACTTGGATTCCTGCTTTCCAAAATAAACCTCATTAAATGCTCTCCTCTTTTACTATGCCTTTGGTTTCTATCCTAGCCCTTCCATTTCTCAACCACTTCTTCTTACTCAGTGCTCATTGTAGTATAAGGGTCTGGTATTTAGAGGGGTTAATGTGGGACTGAGTACAGTACCACCACAGTGATGTAAGGTGGCATATGACCCAGATCTAGGGTCAGTGTGGTGTTGGCCAGAGACATGTTAAGACTTAGACCTGGAGCTAGCTCCTTGCATGTACCCTTTACTGTGTATACGGTTACAAGTAATTAATAAAGACTAGCTGTTAACATACAGAAGACTTTGTAGACTTCTTTAACAGACAAGTTCTGTAACCAACACCATTACAATGTGGTGACAGCTAGAGATCAAGAAACCTTCAACCTCACAAGAATGCTGAAAAACTATATAAAAAGAAAATGTTCAATGGATTCTAAAAGAAGCTCCCAGCTGAAGGACTAGGTCTGAGAAATTTCACCAGAAAAAGCCTCAGACAGAAGAACCTGGAAGCCAAAAACAGAAGCTTTACCGCAGCAGAAGGCACCATGGAATCTCCTTTGGAAGTCCAGTCTAAGCACGCAGAGACCATAGCTTGCAAGGGTAAGATAATTTTTTTAAAACTTGCAGGCTGCAGCTAGCCCTGAGAAACCCGCTTTATTAATTCAGTCAGAAGTTCCATTTGAACGACACCCATTGCTAATCCCGATCTCTGTCTCCAAGCCTCAACATGTGGTCTTGAGTTGAAAAGGAAAGAAAAAGAAAATTAACTTATTCAACGCTTGGGAACTTTGCAACTGTCTGAATCCTTAAACAGCAAGCCTGTGGTTAATTTAAACACCTCATTACTCACAATGCTACATCACTGAATAAATCAAGTCAGCAAACAGCCAACCAAACAGCTATTGTTAAAAATTCTTCTTCCAGAAGCACACTGCAGCCATTTTGCAAAGCCCGCCAAAACCGGCAAACGCAGGAAATCCATTGTTTTGCAGTGAACGGTGACGCCATCTTGGAAGCCTGCAAGCTCTTAAAACTGTACCCACATATTAAAAATCTTCAACATGAATCACAGTTCCACACTTCCAACTCCAACTCACCCAAGGCCCAGACCAGTCACAAAATTGGAATCTTTGGAGGGCAATACTTTTATGGGACAACATTTCTCCCAACTTCAGCAATGTGTCTGTAGACCTGCAAGCTCACGGTTATCTTACCTTAGACAAGGCAATCTAGCTAGTTATACTGTCTGAGTTTCGTGAGCAACACAGGACAATCTTAAGGGGAGAGAATATAACATGGGGCAGAAGCCAACCTTCAGTCCAGCTGATCAGGTTACAAAGATGCAGGGACAATCTAAGTCAGGGAAAGCAATTCCTGAACAGCCCAGCACAGCAACTATGTCAGCCCTGCCCACAGGACAGATCAGTGTCCTGAGAGTACAGCCCAATGCTTCCACTGCAACAGACAGGGAAACTTTGGCAAACTGTCCAAGTCAAAACTCCCAGCACTGCACATATAGCCGAAAGCTAATCCATGAGATTGAGACAGAAAATCCAGGAGACACAACCATGCTTCTTGGGTGAGGTCAAAGATAGCAGTTCTTCACTTTGAAATGCTGACATCATGGTAAGTTGTCATTAACAAATTTTAAATTAGATTCAGATGCCATCATGACAGTACTATCAGACAAGGAAACATGGCTCAAAGGCCTCTGGCATTGAACAACAGACACTCCACTTCACGGGGTGGGGGAGTCCGACTCCCGGTCAGCGGCATGATCCTGGAGCCACTGAGGTATGGCAGTAACAGATCTTTAAGCTGATGTACGTCATCCGTAACCAGACTTTCTCTCTCCTAAGCAGGGATGCCTGTGTGGCCCTGGATCTCCTCCAGACCTCAGAGGATGTCAAGACGGCCACTGTCATTAGCCAGCTAGAACAGCACAGTCCTGAGTACTCAAACACTAAAGAGTGTTCAGACTCGAATTTCACCTTCGGTCTCTTTTCTCTCTTTGCGGAGCAGGTTTGTTCATAACAGGTTCTGGAAAGTTCCCATCGGTCAGACCAACCTACCCATGAAATTACCATCACATACAGAAGACTACAAAGCCTTCCTTAACAGAAGCGTTCTGTACCCAACATCATTACAACACTCACCATGTTTTTTTGACCTTTTGGAAACACCCTGGTGCATCATCTTACAGATGGGTATAAGTTCAAGCTATCATTCTCTCTGACTTGTTACCTCCCTCCATACTTGGCAAAGAGGGCTCTTTGTCCTTGTTGTCCTCACTTTGCACTCATGCTTGGTGTCCACTGTTCTGTGCTCCATAATGCAAAGAACTTTGAGACATGTTTCTGCATGTGAGGAAGAGTCTTCTAGAAAAGCAAGATGTTGTTTCTGATATTGGCTGCTAGAAGTGCGATGATTACTATGAAACAAAGACCTGGGCTTTTTGCCTTTTCATTTGGTGATTTGGTTGTGGTGGGGAGGTGATGGTGGCAGTGGGGGGTGGTTGGTGATGGAAATTGGGGGTAGAAATGTATTAGAACCTGTCACTGGCCTAGTCTCTCCTTTGCCCGCAGCATGACTGCCTTCGAATGCATCAATGTCAGTTGTCAAACAACAAATCTGCCTGCTGCTTGCCAGATGATGCCTGCTATAGACGTCAAAAGTACAGTCAAGTCTTTTAAGTTATCCTGGTTGCAGGTTTTGATCTTTCAGACAGCATTTTATATCTTTTTCATCTGTAAGTCCAGGATTCTGGTAAACTAGGTCACTGTGCTGTAAATCTCCATATCCCTAAGGATACACTAGTGTTGAGCTGTTCATTTAGAAATATGAGGCAATTCCTTCTGGAATAGGCAACTCCTATGAATTTCACTGAACTCCACAATTTGGGTCATTTCACAATGTACATCACTCTCAATTTATGCAGATGCTATATTCTCTTAAAGGGCAGGGGTCTGTAAACAGTGCAAGAACTGGTTGTTTGTTTCAGATGTCCATGGGGCGCAATGATTGAGCATTGTTTTAACAATAAATACCGAACATATTAGGGAATACAGCAGCTATTTAATTAATCTATCTTGCTTCAAAAAGATATTAGGCCTGTTGCCTCTGATTAAAACTGCAGTGCCCAAGGAATTTTTAGGAACTATTTTACTGAATAATTATGGTAAATTTTTAAAATTCTTGATTACAGCTACTTACAGACCCAATAATTTCAGAAATTTTTATGCTTCATATGAGTCTGCTAAAGCTGCTCAAGTATAATTCAAAGGAGTGTTTAGTATATAAATAATCAATAAACTTCATTATCATAACCGAGCCAAAAGAACATATTTTGCAGCTGTTTATATAAATTGGTGTAAATCTATATACATAAAGAATTTTCCCACTCATCTTTTGAATGAACCTCTTTAGGGTTCATGTCATTCATTTGAGAATCTAGATAATATGATGGTATCAGGTCGTCATCCAACATTCACACCAAGACAACTAAGTAACAATTAGGAATGGAAAGCCTGACTGATTTTTCCATTCCCAAGTTGAGAGGTACCAATTTTAATGACTTAATTGATGCCTCAACTCAGATCAGTTAAAATGAAAATAAATAGGGTGTGAGCCTGGAACCATCTGGTTTGAATGGGTGGTGCATTTACCGTACATGCCAACCTATAAAATTCAGAAAAGCCGAATAATCCTCTAAAATAGTGAAAGCTCAAAGCATATGACTCAAAACAACCCTAAACAAATGCTAGTGCTCAAGGTCACTGCTTTAAGACAACTGAATAAGTTAAAATAATTTATATTACATTGGATTTCTGGATTTTTATTAGTATTTTAGGATCAAATTCTGCAATATAGTTTGTTTTTCCTTAAAAACTGAAGCCTTGTGACTTCAAGTGACATATGAAAAGTATTTGTACAGAGTGGTCATAAACACTTAAAAATTCTAGTGTGTGAATAATGGGCATTTGGTGAGAGTGGGAACATGTTGCAGAGGGGGAAGGTGGCGTTGCATGCAAGACTGAGGCAGAAAGTAGTTAAGATTTTTGTCCAGTGCTTTAGTGCGAGCTAGTATGCAGAAAAAGGTTTGAGAAGATACAAACCAAAAGTATATATAAATAATCTAGACTAAAATATGGCAAAGTAATTTTTATGTCTGGACTGCAACATGTGGGACTTGTTGACAGTGCAACTGTTTCAAACAAAGACTTCTGCAATTGATTGAGAACAAAATATTGCGGACGCTGGAAATCTGAAATAAACTCAAAGTGCTGGAAATATTCAGCAGGTCTGGCAGCATCTATGAGGAGAGAAACAGAATTAATGTTTCAAGTCAAATATGACTCTTCTTCAGAACTAACTTTTGCAGTAGATGTCTGTCTTGAATTACTCTGGCTCAGAGTCATTGAGCTGGTGTGCAAGTTGATGACACTCACACATAATTGGGAGGGGTAGAAAGATCTCAGTCACACCTCGTAGGGAAATGCTGGTTCAGAGTGGGGTTGCTGTGACCAAGAGTGTACAGGTCAAGGGGAACCCAGGTGAGATGGAGAACAAAAATTCACAAGAACTGACTGATCCTATTCAATGGATACCTGTCAGGATAAAAACAGTCAGAAGACAGTTAGAATGCTGGCCATGGCACACTGGAGCAGGAGGCTGTCCAAACGGAGGGGCTAGGGAGAAGGTGGCAGTGAAGTATAATGTAGTAGTTGTAGGGGGTTTAATAATTAGGGAGACAATCCTATTTATAAAGGATGCTATCACGAGTCACACATGGTATGTTGCTTATCTGGTGCCTAGGTGAGGAACATCTTAGAACCATAAAAAAGTTACAGCACAGAAGGAAGCCATTCAGCCCATCTTGTCCATGCCAGCCCAAGAACACCCAGGTGCCCTTTCTAATCCCACCTTCCTGCACCTGGCCCATAGCCCTGCAGCTTACAGCACTTTAGGTGCAGATCCAGGTACTTTTTAAAAGAGTTTAGAGTTTCTGCCTCTATCACCAACTTGGGCAGTGAATTCCAGATACCCACTACCCTCTGCGTAAAAAAGTTCTTCCTCATGTCCCCTCTACACCTTCTGTCACTTATCTTGAATCTATGTCCCCGGTTCTAGAATTCTCCACCAAGGGAAAGAATTGTATCCTGTCCACTCTATCTATTCCCCTCATAATTTTGTACACCTCAATCATGTCACCTCTCAGCCTTCTTTGTTTTAAGGAAAATAACCCCTACCTATCCAATGTCTCCTTGTAGCTACACTTTTCTAACCCTGGCAACATTCTTCTAAACCTCCTTTGCACTCTCTCCAGAGCTATTACATCCTTTCTGTAATGTGGTGACCAGAACTGCACACAATACTCCAGTTGTGGCCTCACCAGTGTTTTATACAATTCCAACATTATATCCTTACTTTTATCTTCTACTGGTTTGAAAGGATATTGTAGGCAGGGGGATGAAATCTAGTCACTGTGATCCATGTTGGGACCAATAAATAGGGAGAGTTGAGAAAGAGGTCCTGTTTGGAGTGTACCAGGATCTAGGATCTAAATTAAAGAACAGAGCCCTCAAGGGTTATAATCTCTGGATTATTATCCAAGTCATGTGTAAATTGACATAAGAAAATTATGGAGGTAAACACATGACTGAAGAAGTGGAGTGGGAAAGTGGGGTTCCATTTCATTGGTCAATCGTACAGGAAGGAACTCTACTATTGGAACAGGCTCCACCTGAACAGAATTGAGACAGGAAAGGATAAATAGGATGATCACAAGGACTTAAAGCTCGTAAAATTGGGGGGAGAGGCAGTGTGGGATGAAAAAGATAGTATAAATAATAGTTCAAAAACAAATGGAAGGGAAGAGAGGGAAGTATCAGCCAGAAATAGTGCTTTAAGCAGACTTTAGAAAACAAAAAGATATAATTAAAATCAGGAAAGAGAAGTAAGAAATGTGTGAGTAAAACATTAGAGAAGAAAGACAGGTTAGGATATGAGTGTTCTTTATAAACACAGAGTATAAGGAACAAATTGAATGAATTGCAGGCAAAAATTCAACTTGAAGGGTATGACAGAGCAGCCATTATTGAGAAATGGTTGCATGGTTTTAGGACTGAAAACTAAATATATTAGGTTAAAAGGTCTCCAGGAAAGATGGGGAAATGGAAGAGGAGGAGGAGTAGTCTAAGTAATTAAGGGTGAAATCACTTAAATGACAAGACCAGATATTAAAAGGCGTAAGCAGGCAATGGAGACTTTATGGGTAGAATTAGGAAATAGAAAAGAATTTAAGACTCTAGTGGGTGTTGCATACAGGCCCTCCAATAACAACTGTAATGTGGTGGATTATATAAGTGCAGAGTTTAGACAAGCATATAGCAAAGGCAGAGTGGTTTTAATGGGGAGATTTTAATTTCCTTATAGATTGGATTAAGCAGGGTTGTGTATGTCAGAAAGGTAGTGGATTTCTTGAGTGTGTTCAGGAAGGTTTTCCACAATAATATGACCTAGAACCATGAAGGGGGCATGCCATATTGATCTAGTAGTGTCTAAAAAAAAGCCAGATTTAATTAAGAGCCTAACAGTATTTGAACATTTATCTAATAGTGATCATGATATGCTCAAATTCAATGTAGTGTTTGAAAGGGAAAAATACAAAAAAGCTATGAAAATTCTCAATTTATGCAAGGCTGACTTCAATACATTGAGATAGAGAATGTCCACAGTAACCTTGGCAAATCTGTTAACAGGTAAAATGTCAGAAGATTACTGGGAGGTTTTCAAAGAGAATTTAGTGTGCAGAACCAGTTTATACCTCTAACAGACAGAATTCTATTTGCCAAAGAAGGCTGCCATGCCTAACGAAAGAGAAAAAAATATTAAAAGCATGCATAAATGTGAGAAATAGCACATACCCTGATGAAAGGAAGAGTTACAAAGAACAGCAAAGGGTGACAAAACAAGTAGTAAGAGCTACAAAAGGGGAGCATGAAAAGAAGCTTGCAAAGAGCATCAAAATTAACAGAAAACCTTTTCTTCCAATTATATTAGGAAAAAGATGGTGATCAAGAGCAACATGGGCCCCTTGAAAACTGGTAACAGTATTTTCTGTCAAAGTAAAGAAATGGTGGACATTTTCATCAGCATTGATAGTGGGGAAGAGGCATGCCAGAGATCCCAAGGAAATATATACTGATTTAGGGACAGGGACTCACAAAAATTAATATAAGCAGAATAATATAAAGAGAATAATGGTACCAAAGAGGGACAAAACCGAAAGACCAGATGGTTTCCATGGCAGGGTTTTAAAAGAAAGTGGAGATGAGAACATTGCAATCCCCGAACTATAATCTTCCAAAATTGTCTTAATTCAGGAACCATTCCTTTAGAGATTAGAAAATTGTGCATGTCATTCTACTAATTAAGGAAGGTGAGAGGGGAAATCTAAGGAATTACAGGCCAGTTAACCTAACATCTGTTGTCAAGAAATTACTAGAGTCTACCTTTAAGGACAGAGTGACTGAACACCTTGAAAATTTCCAGCTGATTAGAGAGTCAGCATGGAGTTATAAGTGTAGTAGGCCATGTCTGATGTACCTGCTTGAATTTTTTGAAGAGGTGACTAAAGTAGTGGACAGGGGAATGCTTATGGGTGTTATGCATATGGACTTCCAGAAGGCATCTGATAAAGTCCCTTATAAAAGACTGTTAGTTAAAGTTGAAGCTCATGGAATTGAAGGAACATTACTGAGGTGGTTAGGAAATTGGCCGAATAGTAGGAGACAGAGTGTAGAAATAATGGGGATGTACTTTAGTCGGCAGGATGTGACGAGCGGTGTCCCACAAAGATCTCTGTTAGTGCTTCAAACTATTCACTGTACTAACTAGCAACTTAGGTGATGGGCTAGAAAGCCACATATCCAAGTTTTCCAATGACACAAAGATAGGCAGCACTGTAAGTAATGTAGATGAAAGCATAAAATTACAAAGGATCTCAATAAATGAATTGAACGGGCCAATATGGATTTCAATGTAGACACAAGCGAGGTCATCCATTTTGAAGCTAAAAAGGATAAAACAGTACTTTCTAAATGTTGAAAGCTAGAAACAGGAGGCAAGAGGCGGCTAGTTGATCCAGGAATATAGATCATTGAAATATCATGAACAGGTACAGAGAATAATCAAGAAGGCTAATGGAATGCTTCAAACTGAAGGGATATTAATATTGCGTCAGTTGTATTATAGATCTGGTTGCAACCCATCTATTTTTTGAGCAGCTGACCAGTAATTTTTTTTTTTAATTCGTTCATGGGATGTGGGCAAAATTGGCTGGGCCAACATTTATTGCCCATCCCTAACTGCCTTTGAGAACTGAGTGGCTTGCTAAACCATTTCAGAGGGCATTTAAGAGTCAACCACATTACTGTAGGTCAGGTGACCAGTGTAGACAGACCAGGTAAGGTTGGCAGATTTCCTTCTCTAAAGGACATAAGTGAGCCACTTGGGTTTTTACAACAATGGTTTCTTGGTCATCGCCAGACTTTTAATTCCTGGTATTTTATTGAGCTCAAATTTCACCATCTACCATGGTAGGATCCGAATCCGGGTCACCACAGCATTGCCCTGGGTATCTAGAGTACTAGTCCAGTGACGGTACCACTACACCACCACCTCCCTTCTTTTCTGGCTCTTGAATCTTGTAGATAAAAGTAGTTTGGGGCATGCAGGACTTATGGGGTAATTGTTGCCATTCTAAAAAGATAAACATTGATGAGTATTGTAATGCACCAATCCCATGAGGTGGGAGTGGCCATTTGGCCGAGGTCGTGGATGGGCACCGCTGATCAATGGAGACTGAGATGGAGGATACAATGGGGCCGATACAGGCCAGTCGGTGACAAATTATCAAAGCCTCTGGAGAAAGACAAAGTAAACCAGGCACAGAGACACAGCCAGAGACAGCACAGTCGGCAGTGCATCAATAGCACACACCTCCGCATCGTGGAGTTGAATATGCTGGCTGCCAGTCAATATTTGTCATTTTAAATGGAGTAACAATGAATGATTAATGAAGATGTAATAATGTTTCAAAATTATAGTTAATTGCTTAGAATCTTAAGTTTTAAACTGCTCAAAAGTAGGTGCTGTCAGGTGTCATTAAAAAGCTTTACTTGGCTGAAGTTTGATGGCCCTTGGCCAGGTTGCAGGATACAGACCTGCATAGTCAGAAAGCATTCTATCTCACTGAACAAAACTTGAAGTTGCTCATGTTGCCTTGCTTTAATCAAGCCTCCCATCATCTGATCTTCGCTATCACATGGACAGATACACAGTTTGAACTGTTTCTACCTTCATAAGATAGAAAGATAGGTGGCGGAGTGAGCATTTAAAAAACTTTACAAAATAGGAAGTAATTTAAATTCTAAAATGCAACAAGGAATTGCAAATTTTGACAATGTATTTGTGAAGAAAGCATGCAATGGGAGAACTTTAACAACACTCATGATCATTTTGGCACGAAGATAGAGTGCGAGAACGAACAAAACCATGATAATAGTGCAAATGGACGTAACTTTTGAGTTTGTTATTAGCATTTGAACCCACATTGTGACTGTTGGTGTATACAAATCAATTTTTTTCTACCTGTTGTCTCCCGAAAGCAACGACTTATGCTGGGTTACTATTGCTCAAGCAGTGCACACCCACTTCGATCTTTCCAAGTGACCATTTTTCATATGAGACATAGAATGGTCAGTACTAGCTGTCTGTTGACCTACAAGGTTCAATGAGGTCAAAGTCAATCCAGTCTTCATTTGATGTACATGCGAGTACTTCAATTGGGTAACGATCAGAGGACCCCTACCCAATGTTTCCCTTTCCAAATCCAGACATAGAGACTGATTCGAAACCAGTCATGGTCCTTAAGCAGTAAACAGATGGCTCTTTGTAAGGATATTTCTCAAGTTAATTTCTCCTCTTTTCTCCTAGGTCTCTCCAAAACAAATGTCAACCGTAGTCAAGAATCAATGTGTGGCACTTGCAGGCACAAACCCATGCCTAGTACACAGTGGTGCTTCAATATTCTTGTCTTCAATTTATGCACTGAGCCATCAGGGAATACCAAACACTATTAAAATAAAAAAGTAATAGGATGATACGGTGGCACAACATGTCATCACTTGGTTGCCAACATTGGTGTAGGGCTGAGGATAGGTCCCTTCAGGTCTAAGGGGCATGTGACCTATCATTACTTGCATAAGGAGAAAACCATATGTGCTTTTTTTTTAAAGGAGACATTGTAAATTCCAATCTTCAGCTCCCCTCTTTCTTTGGTAGTAAATGTGTCATATGGTATAGCACTGATTCAAACATACCAGGATATGATATGATCCCAGATTTAATCTCTGTGCTCAAGTGGCTGTTCTCAATGGGGGGCAACAATGCAGCTGCCAGTTAACAGCAAAATCCACAAATGGAGAGCAGAGAGAAGAAAAACCACTGTTCCCTTTCTGGTCACTTTCCAGTTTGGAAACCAAGGTGAGAACATGGTTAGGTTAATCTGTAATACCCTCACAATTAAATCACAGTCAAGAAAAATCGCCATTTAGATGATGAGCTAGCCAGCTGTAGGTGTTTGTGGAATCACACTTCAAAGATGAGAAGCAAGGTTGGAAAACTTGGCTGGAAAGTGTCTGGCTTTAAAACTACATTTAAGCTGGATTGGCTGTCACTTGTGTCAGCAGTACAAAATCTTTATGCAGACATTTGGAATATAAAGGTAAATTCTAACTCAGTATTCCAGGAATTTACATTTCTGGAAGAATCAGGCATAGCACCGAGATGATCCGCAGTGGTCCAATGGACAGAAACTCTGACAGCATGTAATAAACACAGTGAACTGCTACAATTAATCCCCTGAGTATTTAGCTTTCATTGAATAATTTCAAATACTCTTTCTGTAACGCAATACCAATGATAATGATTTCCTAAAACTGACTTATGAAAATTGTTGTAAAATATTAAGTACATAAAATTTTTATAAGAAATGCCTGTTAAATAATGCAACACTAAAATTAGGAAGATAATCAAAAACAGTCATTTTAAAAGCAAATAATCATTAAACAGTGAGTACTGATGACATACTGGATTAGAGGAGCTGTTGAACTAGGCAGTATAAGCAACCTGAATTATGATAACAGATGGTTCTTTGTAAGGATATTTCTCAAGTTAATTTCTCCTCTTTCCTCCCAGGTCTCTCCAAAACAAATGTCAACTGCAGTCAAGAATCAATGTGTGGCACTTACAGGCACAAACCCATGCTCACTACACAGTGGTACTTCAATATTCTTGTCTTCAATCAAGCCACAGTAGTAACCCTTCAGTGCCTCTGCATCAACTATGCATGCTAATCCAGCTTCACTGCTGTGTACTCCCCTCAAGGCAGTACTCACCATGATGCCATCACTCACTTGCTTCCCTGAAGCTTATTCATGTAATTCTGTATATAACAGGGGTGGTGCTAATGACCAAGTGTGCCCTTGACACCTTCTTCGCTTAAAAGATAATTCTAGTTTATCAGGATTCTTTGTAATGTAATTACTCTAAATGAAGCAATGACATTTTTCAATCTCATTTATGAGTTGAATAAATAATGTTTTCTAAGGTGCATTTTTATTTCTAACAGAAAAATTAGCTTTTTCCCTTAAAAACTTAGCAAAGGTTCATCAGGCTTTGCTGGTAAAAGCTGAAACCAATAAAATAATTGTTGTGGAGCAGGCATGTCCCCTTGACTATATCTATTTTTATTAGAAAAATCATTGGAAGATACCTCCTTCTGATTGCTCCAATGTCTGGCCCTCATGTAAAATCAACAACTGTATCACACATTCTTCTCAAGTCCCCTTAGAAACCCTATATTCCAACAGCTATCCCTCTCAGAACCAGCGAATAGCATGTGCACCTCAGACCAAGGACATGTGCATGCTGATCATTCTGTCCTGCTACTGCTGATCTGACTGTTCTATATTCCGTTTTTTTTTTCCTTCTGCAGACATAACTCAATTATCCAATGTCCCGCTCACAGCCTAATTCTCAGACCAAGCGAGCCCTAAAACCCTTTTGCTTTGAGACCTAATGGCTCAACTTATTTACACTCTCAACACTACTCCAGCACACCCTGATCTCTTCTCACATCATCATAGGATAGTTATAGGACAGAAGGAGGCTATTCGCCCTATCACATCATGCTGGATTTCTGCAAGAGAGCTAGTGCCACTTATCTCCTTTCCCTGCATGCCCTGCAAATTTTCTCTCTTCAGATAATCATCCAATTTCCTTCCAATCCAGTAGATCCTAAGGTCTGCTTCAAACTAATCCTGAATGCTTTTGCTGACTTTGGACTCAGATTCTCATGGATAGCAAAATTAACAATGCAGGGCCTAAGTGATATAATGATTTTAAGATGACTACCACTGGCCCAATTCTCACTAACTGTAAAAAAAACCCCACAAACATATTTCACAAGACAGCATGAAAAGCATAACAGAATTACAGAAACTTTAAACAGTACTCAACACTAACAAAGTGTGCGGCTCAAAAAGAGGCAAAGTTTGAAATGTCATTTTCATTCAAAAAGAAAATAAATTGTGTCAAATTCCAAATCACACAGTAGCATTCTGTAACGTTTCCCAAAAAAGAAGAAAAAAAGTAAACTGGCAGTGAGTTCTTGAAATGCACAATTCTCTTCAGATATGATCCCCAAAGTACTCTGTGGATTAAAAGTATTACAGATGAGAGTGAAAGTGAGACATACCCACAAGTAAGAAAAAGATAGACAGGCGGAAACTGGAAAAAAGGTAGGGAAGAAGGAAATGAAAACTGGAAGGGTGGAATAATATGAAAAAGATTTATTCATAAGCTACCTTACATAAGAACAACTAATGTTGGTTATAAAAGCAGGCTTGTGTATTTAATGAAGTGTTCATTAACCATGGGAAAAAATTTGATTATCACTAACTGTCCTTTAACAGTGACAAATACAAAAGCAAAATACTTCTGATGAAAGTTCACAGAACTAAACATTAACTGTTTCTCTCTCCACAGATGCTGCCAAACCTGCATTTTCTACTTTTATTCTTTAACAAATACTGTTCCAAATGTTGCCACCACCCACCAATTCAATTCCTCCAGTGACCCAAATTCCACTGCTATTTCTTCATGGAGAGCAAAACAACGTTAGAAGTTACACACAAATGGTTTGCTGTCTAGTAAAACTGTTCTGCAAAATGAAAAGATGAACATTACATAGATCCCCCAACAACTGACCTCAAACACCATACTTTGAAAGCCAATCAATGTTGTTCGTATTGAATTTTCACCAGTACAACCCAGAGGCAAATCTAATCTGCTAGATGTCAGTCGTGCATGGAATGATGTTAAGTTGACATACTCACCTGCCAACAGGACCATTATTAATCCCACCCTTATGAGAAAACACTAAATACACCGGGGGTGACATAGTAGCTTCGCTGTTCAAGAGTTGGTTTCCCAGAGAGCTGAAGGTACAAAATCTCAGGCCTGCCTGTCAGTCAAAATTATCTGCCATAGGAGTTAAGTTCTCAGTTGGATCACTAGATAAAACCACTCAGGAGAAAAACTTTGCCCCAATTTTGTTTAGGAATCTGTAATAAATATAGAGGTTAGTATTATGAAAAGACTAAAACTATTAAGTGTGTACCAGGTGGCAGATTCCATTGACTATTTAAAGGAAACGTGTGTGATTGGACCAGGATTTGTGGAATTCAGATTCACAGATTGTGCTAGAGAATCGAAGAAGCTCATATTATTTACAAAAAACACAGCAAGGTGCCAGTTAGGGAGTTCTAACTAGCTGATTCATCACTGATAGTATACATTTTGCAGGGCTTTAGGATAGTTGCCTGTAGAGCATAAAGGCTATTAAGAACAACTGACATAGTTTTGAAGCCACAGGTTTCCTTCCTGGGGAGGGGGTGGCGCTACTGAATATTTCCAAATCGATTTAAACAGTCATCAGCACATATCCAGTGGATACATTTGATTTTGTAAGGGGCCATATCTGAGATTTCTGAAGAAGCTAAGTATGGATTTTAATGGCAAACTAACCAAGTAGATTGAAAACTGGTTTGGCAATAGAGAATAGATGGTGATGATAAACAGCTAAGAGTAATGACTAGGGACATTGTGAAGGAACCTATTGAAAATACATCACCGTTCATGAATGTAGGGAACACTGAACTTCCCTTAATATTATGTTATTTGATTACTACTGAAGGGATAAATCACACTAAAAAGAATACAGTTGCTTTAAATATTTGGACAAGTTAATTAAATAAGTGGCATTTAATATGATGGGATGTTTAGTAATACATCTGGCAAATAGAAACAAATAGGTACTGCCCAATTACTGAAGGCGGTGTAGTGGTAATGTCACTGGACTAGCAATCCAGAGGCCCAGGCTAATGCTCTGTAACACAGATTCAAATCCCGCCATGGCAGCTGGTATAATTTAAAATCAATTAATAAATCTGTAATCTGTAATTAAAATGGAATGGTTACCATGAAACTATCAGGAATTGTCTGCTGTCCTTATGTGGTCTGGCCTACATGTGACTCCAGATCCACAGAAATGTGGTTAACTCTTAAACGCTCTCTGAAATGGCTAGGAAGCCATTCAGTTGCTACAGGAAAAGTCACTAAGAAATGAAACCGGACAGGCCACTTGGCATCGACCCAGGAACTGGAAACCACACCAGCACATCTGGCCTTGCCAACCGTGCAAAATCCTCTTTACTAACTTCTGGGGGCTTGTGGCAAGAGCTGTCCTAGTCAAATCAGACTAGTCAAGAAAAATGGGTGAACCGAATCATACCTTACAGACAATGTCCCTGGCATCACCATCACAAACCATGGGTATGTGCCTGGTGGGACAGGACGTACCCACCAGAGGTGGCAACACAATGGTAAACACTCAGGAAGGAGTTGCCCATAAAGACTTCAACATCAACTCTGGACCCCATGAAGTCTCATGGCGTCAGGTCAAACATGGGCAAGGAAATCTCCTGATTACTCAAAGACTCAGACATTTACAGCACAGGAGGAGGCAATTCACCCATTGTGTCCACATGATCAACAAAGATCTGACTACACTAATCCCATTTTCTGGACCTTGGCCCATAGCCATGGAGGCTATGGCAATGCAAGTGAATATCTAAATATTTCTTAAATGTTACGAGAGTTTCTGATTCAACCACCCTTTCAGGCAAATGAGTTCCAGACTCCCACCACCTTCTGGGTGAAAAGATTTCTCCTCAACTCCCTTCTTAGCCTTCTACCTCTTACCTTAAATCTATTCTCCTTGGTTATTGACCCCTTCACTAATGGAAAAAGTGGCTTCCTATCCACCCCATCTATGCCCCTCATAATGTAATACACCTCCATCAGGTCCCTTCTCAACCTTCACTGCTCCAAGGAAAACAACCCCAGCCTATCCAATCTTTCCTCATAGCTCAGACCCTCCAGCCCAAGGAGCATCCTGGTAAATCTCCTCTGCACCCTCTCCAGTGCAATCACACCCTTCCTATAATGTGGTGATCAGAACTGCACGCAGTACACCAGTTGTGGCCTAACCAGCGTTTTATACAGTTCCAGCATAACCTCCCTGCTCTTTTATTCTATGCTTCGGCTAATAAAGGCAAGTATCCCATATGCCTTTTTAACCACCTGATCTACCTGCCCTGCTACCCTTAGGGATCAATGGATATGCACACCAAGGTCCCTCTGATCTTCAGTAATTTCCAGGGTGCTACCATTCATAGTGTAATCCCTTGCCTTGTTAGCTACCTACTGCCGCCCCACTGCACCCCCCACCCCTCCCCAACATCCCATAGCTGATGAATCAATAGTCCTCCAGGTTGAACACCACTTGGAAGAAGTACTGAGGGTGGCAAGAGCACAAAATGTACTCTGGGTGGGGGACTTCAATGTCCATCACCAAGAGTGGCTTAGTAGCACCACTACTGACCAAGCCCTAAAGGACAAACCTGCTGGACTGCATCTGCGGCAGGTGGCGAGGGGACAAACAAGACAGAAAAACCTGCTTGACCTCATCCTCACCAAGCTACCTGTCACAGATTCATCTGTCCAAGACAGCATCTGTAGGAGAGACCACTGCACAATCCTCGTGGAGATGAAATCCCATCTTCACATTGAGGATGCCCTCCATGGGTTGTGTAGCAGTACTACTGTGCTAAATGGGATAGATTTTGAACAGATCTCACATCTCAAAGCTGGGCATCCATCAGTCACTGTGGGCCATCAGCAACTACAGAATTGTATTCAACCACAATCTGTAACGTCATGCCCTGGCAAATCTCCCACGCTACCATTACATGAAGCTGGGGGAACAATCCTGGTTCAATGAAGAGTGCAGCAGAGCATGCCAGGAGTAGCAGCAGGCATACTAAAGATAAGGTGTCAACCTGCTGAAGCTACAACACAGGACCACTTGCATGCCCAACAGTTGAAAGGGCATGCAATAGGCAGAACTAAGCGACTCCACAGCCAATAGATCAGATCTAAGCTCTACAGTCCTGCCACATCTAGTTGTGAATGGTAGTGGACAATTAAACTAACAGAAGGCTGAGGCACTACAAATATCCCCTTCCTCAATGATGGGGGAGTCCAGCACACCAGTGCAAAAGACAAGGCTGAAGAATTTGCAAGGATATTCGGCCTGAAGTGTCCAGTGGATAATCCATCTCGGCCTCCTCCTGAAGTCCCCAGCATCACAGATGCCAGTCTGCAGCCAATTTGATTTACTCCACATGATATCAAGAACCTGAAGGCACTGGATACTGCAAACGCTAAAGGGCCCTGACAGCATTCTGCCAATTGTACTGAAGACTTGTGCTCCAAAGCTAGCCGCAGCCCTAGCCAAGCTGTTCCAGTACAGCCACAATACAGGCATCTACCTGGCAATGTGGAAAATTGCCCAGGTATGTCCTGTCACAAAAAGTAGGACAAACCCAACCTGGCCAAATGCCACCCCATCACTCTACCCTCAATCATGAGCAAAGCAATAGGCAGTGCTATCAAGCAGCACTTACTCAGCAATAAGTTGCTACATGATGCTCAGTTTGGGTTCTGCCTAAGGCCATTCAGCTCCTGGCCTCATTGCAGCCTTGGTCCAAACATGGACAAAAGAGTTGAACTCCAGAGGTGAAGTGAGAATGGCTGCCCTTGACATCAAGGCAGCATTTAACCGAGTGTGGCATCAAGGGTCTGCACTGGAGTGCTGTGTTTGGCTGTAGTAGAGAGCTTCAGTTGGAAATTGATGACTGAGGGAGTTTCAGGGTTAAATTCTATCTAAAGTTTACTCTTTCTTTAATTTAGCAATTAACTAAAAGCTGCTGTTAGGTTTGAAAGAGGGCGAGTTTTAGTCCAGCCTTAAAATAGGGCTCATACAGGCTCTGGTGCAACTTCAACTAGTTAATTAGATAATTGGCTTAATCAGGTTTTCAGAGGCTAGCTTCAGAGAGTATGAAAAGTAGGCTATCTTATAGTGCTGACTTTGTCTGCCCTGGAGTGCTGTGTTTGGCTGCAGTAGAGTGCTTCAGTTGGAGATTGGTGATAGGGAATTCGGTGAGGAGGTGCTCCTTTATTTTTCTAACTTTCCTCAGTGACCTTAGTAAGTAGGAACTGGTGAGTAAATTAGAAAAGTGTAATATTTTTAAAATCCCTATACTTGGATTTAACTGCAAAGCGCCAGGAATAAGGGAAATCTAGGGCCAATATAATAAAGCAATACAAATAATCCAAAGTAGAATAAAGTTAATGTAAGGGAAGTAGAGTTAAGGCATAGCAGGGCAACTCAGTCAAGTGGAATGTGTGTCCTGTAATATGTGAAAAGTCATGAACGCTACTGGTGTCCTACATGACCACATGTACATGAAGAGCTGTCAGCTGCAGAAACTTGAGCTCTGGGTTTCAGAGCTCAAGTGGTGGCTGGGGTCACTGTGGCACATCTGTGAGACTGAGAGCTATATGGAAAGCACGTTCAAAGAGGTGGTCACACCACAGCTTAAGGGCCAGGAGACAGAGAGGGAATGGGTGACCACTAGGCAGTCCAATAGAAGTATGCAGGTAGTGCAGTAGTCCCCTGGGGTCCTGCTCACAAATCGAATTTCTGTTTTGGAAGCTGGTGAGGGCGCTCATTCCTTGGAAGAGTGCAGTCAGAGCCAAGTTTATGCACCATGAGCGGCTTGGCTACACAGGAAGGGAGGAAGAAGAAAGGGGATTCATTGTTGAGGGGAACAGACAGGCACTTCTGTGGCTGTAGACGTGACTCCAGGATGGTATGTTGCCGCCCTGCTGCCCAGGGTCAACGATCTTGCAGAGTGGCTGCCGGACATTCTTCTGGGGGAGGGTGACCCGCCAGAGATCGTGGTCCACACTGGGACCAATGACTTAGGTAGGAAGGGGAATGTGGTCCTGCAAACAGAATTTAGGGAGCTAGATAGAATATTAGCAAGCAGGACGGCTAATGTAGTAATCTCCGGATTGCTCCCAAAGCCATGTGCCAGTGAGCACAGAAGTAGGAGGATAAGGCAGATGAATGGGTGGATGGAAAAGTGGTGTAGGAGGGAGGGGCTTTAGATTCCTGGGATACTGGGACTGGATCTGGGGGAGATGGCACCTGTACAAGCTGGATGGGTTGCACCTGAACAGAGCTGGGACTGAGTTCCTTGCGAGGCATTTTGCTAGTGCTGTTGGGAGGGCTTTAAACTAATTGGGCAGGGGTGTGGGAACCAAGAAAAAATGAGAGGAATATCAGGGTGCACAAAATACTGGGAGGGACAGATAGCACTAATATAGAGAATAGTAAGTTAATAAATAAAGTTAGGGTAAGGGAGAAAGTAACAAAATCTAAATCAGGGTTACTATGTATGTATGTGAATGCACAGAGTATAGTAAATAAGATTGGGGAGTTACAGGCGCAATGTGGAAATATGATGTTGTGGCCAAAAAAGAGACCTGACTCGAGGAACTGCAGAACTGGGTGTTAAATATTCCTGGGTACAAGGTGTTCAGAAGAGACAGGAAAGGAGGAGGGGTGGTGGTATTGGTTAAGGAGAGCATTGCAGTGCTGGAGAAAGAGGATGTCCCAGAGAGTTCAAGGACAGAATCAATTTGGCTAGAGTGAAGGAACAAAAAGGGTACAATACATTGCTCGCTGTGGTCTATAGGCCACCAAATAGTGAGAAGGACATAGAAGAACAAATCTGCAGGGAAATTACAGAGAGATGCAGGCTGGGACAGTGGTAGTGTAAAGGGTGGAGAGGGGCAAAAGTTCCTAGATTGTGTTCAGGAGAATTTTCTACAGTAGTGTGTGTCCAATCCGACAAGGAAAGACCTGGTTTTTGGAAATGACGTGGACCAAGTAAATCAAATGTCAGTGGGGAAACATTTAGGAGACAGTGATCATTGTATTGTATGTTTTAGGTCGATGATAGAAAAGGATGATAGGCAATCCAGAATAAAAATAATTAACTGGACAAGCGCCGACTTCAATGGGGCGAAAACGGAGCTGGGCCAGATAGACTGCAACGAAAGATTGGCAGGAAAAAACTATAGCTGAAAAAATCGGCCACCTTCAAAAAAGAATTGGTTCAGGCACAGTCAAGGTAAATTCCATCGAAAGGCATAGGTAGGGCAAACAAGTCTAGAGCTCCGTGGTTGAAAAAGGAGGTTGAAGTTAAGATGAAGAAGAAAAAGTGCACTTATGACAGATGCCAGGTAGAAATACAGTTCAGAACCAAGAGGTATGCAGAAAGTTCAGAGGGGAGGTGAAAAAGCATATTAGAGAAGTGAAAAGGGATTATGAGAAAAGACTGGCAGCCAACATAAAGGGGAATCCCACAGTCTTCTATAGGCGTATAAATAGTAAAAGGGTAGTAGAAGGAGTAGGGCCGATTAGGGACCTAAAAGGGAATTTACACATGGACGAAGGGGCCATGGCTGAGGTATTAAGTGAATACTTTACATCCATCTTTACCAAGGAGGTAGATACCCAGGCCCTGGTGACAGACGAGGAAACTCTGTCACTAGAATGGTTCAAAATTGATAAGGAGGGAGTGTTGAATAGACTGCTGGTACTTAAGGTTGACAAGGCACCAGGACTGGATGAGATGCATCCAAGGTTATTGAAGGAAGTGAGAGTAGAAATTGCAGGGGCTCTGGCCATAATCTTTCAGTCTTCCCTGGACTCAGGGGTGGCGCCAGAGGATTGGAGAATTGCTAATATTACACCCTTGCTCAAAAACGGTTGTAAGGATAAGCCCAGTCAGTTTAACTTCAGTGGTGGGCAAGATTCTAGATACAATTATTCGGGATAGAATTAGTAGCCACATGAAAAAATATGGAATGGATTTTTAAAGGGAAAATCGTGTTTAACTAACTTGCTGGAATTTTTTGAAGAGGTAACAGAAAAGGTCGATGAGGGTAATGCTATTGATGTGGTGTACATGGACTTTGAAAAGATATCTGACACAATACCACACGACCGACTTGTGAGAAAAGTTATTGCTCATGGAATAAAAGGGATAGTAACAATGTGGATACAAAATTGGCTGAAAAATAGAAAGCAGAGAGTAATGGTCAATGGATGTTTTTCGGGCTGGAGGAAGGGTTGTAGTGGAGTTCCTCAGGGGTTGGTATTGGGACCCTTGCTTTTCTTGATAGATATTAACCTGGTGTGCAGGGGACAATTTCAAAGTTTGCAGATGATGTGAAGCTTGGGAATGCTGTGAACTGTGAGGAGGATGGTGTGGAACTTCAAGAGGACATAGACAAGTTGGTGGAGTGGGCAGATAGGTGGCAGATGGAGCTCAATGCGGAGAAGTGTGAGGTGATGCATTTGGCAGACAATATAAAATAAAGGGTGAAATTTTGAAGGGGGTGCAGGAGCACAAAGACTTGGGTGTACATGTGCATAGATCATTGAAGGTGGCAGGACAGGTGGAGAGAGCAGTTAATAAAGCATATAGTATCCTGGGCTTTATTAATAGGGGCATACAGTACAAGAGCAGGGAAGTTATGCTGAATTTATGACCCTTGTTAGACCTCAGCTGGAATATTGTGTACAGTTCTTGGCACCATATTAGAGGAAGGATGTAAATACATTGGAGAGAGTGCAGAAGAGGTTTACAAGAATGGTCCCAGGGATAAGAAACTTCAGGTATGTGGAAAGATTGGAGAAGTTGGGACTGTTTTCCTTGGACAGGAGAAGGCTGAGAGGAAACTTGATAGAAATTTTCAAAATCATGAGGGGGCTGGGCTGGACAGAGTAAATAGGGAGAAGTTGTTCCCACTCATAAACAGATCAAGAATGAGAGGGCACAGATCTAAAGTGATTTGCAAAAGAAGTAAATGCGATGTGAGAAAAAACTTTTTCACACGAGTGGTTTGGGTCTGGAATGCACTGCCTGGAAGTGTGGTGGAGGCAGGTTCATTTGAGGCACTCAAGAGGGCGTAAGGTGATTATTTGAATAGAAACAAGGTGCAAGGGTACAGGGAAAAGGCAGGGCAATAGCACTAGGTCACAATGCTCATTCGGAGAGCCAGTGCAGACACAGTTGGCTAAATGGCCTCCTTCTGTGCCTTTAAGACTCTGTGATTTCGTGATTCTGTGAAGGAGCCAGAGCAAAACTGAAGTCAAGGGGAAAACCTCTCCACTGGTCGGAGTCAAAGGTTGTTGGAGGTCAATCATCTCAGTTCCAGGACATTGCTGCAGGAGTTCCTCAGGGTAGTGTCCAAGGCCCAACAATCTTCAGTTGCTTCATCAATGACCTTCCCTCCATCATAAGGTCAGGGGTGGGGATGCTTGCTGATGATTGCACAATGTTCAGCACCATTCGTGACTCCCCAGATACAGAAGCAGTCCACGTCCATATGCAGCGAGGCCTGGACAACATTCAGGTTGGGTTGATGTGTGGCATGGTTACTTGTCACTTAGGTGCCAGGCAATGACCAACTCCAACAAAAGAGAATCTAACCATCTCCCTTTGACATACAATGGCCTTCCGTTGCTGAATCCTTCACCCTCAGCATCAAGTGGGTTACCATTGACCAGAACCTAAACTGGACCAGCTACATCAACATTGTGGCTACAAGAGCAGGTCAGAGGCCGGGAATTCTGTGGAGAGTAACACTCCTCCTGATTCCCCAAAAGCCTAAAAGGCACAAGTGAGGCGTGTGATGGAATACTCTCCATTGCAGAGATTAGTGCAGCTCCAACAACATTCAAGAAGCTCGACACCATCCAGGACAAAGCTTGATCGGCACCCATCTACCACATTAAACATTCACTCCCTCCATCATCGACGCACAGTGACTGCAATATGTACCAGCTACAAGATGCACTGCAACAACTCACTCAAGGATCCTTCAACAGCATCTTCCAAACTGGCGACCGCTACCACCTATAATGACAAGGGCAGCAGAAGCATGGGAATACCACCACCTGCAAGTTCCGCTCCAAGCCCCACACCATCCAGACTTGGAATTATATCACTGTTCCTTCACTGTTGCTGGGTCAAAACCTGAAACTTCTTTTCTAACAGCACTGTGGATGTACCTTAACCACATGGACTGCAGTGGTTCAAGAAGGCAACTCGCCATGACCTTCTCAAGGATAACTAGGGATGGGCATAAATGCTGGCCTAGCCAGTGAGCCCACATCCAGAGAAAGAATAAATTTAAAAAAGGAGGAGCAAGATTTAAGTATGATTATTGCTCCAGCACTAAAAAAAATGAATACCAGGATATTGCCAGCAAGTTGAATCATGCCTTGGAATGCATTTACCAATTAAAACTAAAAGCCACAATAGGATTACCTCAACCTTCTCTAAGTCCCAGATAAGAGCCAGAACCAGAAATATCTGTCTTTATTTGGCATGAGTTTAAAATAGATTCACTAAGGAATAGTCAGGTTCAAGATGGATAGTGCTTTCTCTTTGCTAGGTTTCAAAGTTTTTTGGAGACCGACAGCTTGTATTAGGACTGTGATTTACGTTCAGGAATCCAAGTTATTTTGGTTTAAAATGATTTGGTTGAATAAGTAAGTAGTTCTGTCTTCCTGACTGTAAGTTACTCAAGTTTGGGTAGATGCACTCCATTTCTTAATGAGCATGAACCTTCAGCACATATCTGTCCTTAATTTGGTAGTAACTGACAATGTTACGTAGGTAGGCTTAAGGATGCTTGTTGTAGAAAATAGAAAAAAAAAAATCACAATGATCATAAGACGTAGAAGCAGAAGTAGGACATTTTGGCCCATCGAGTCTGCTCCACCATTCAAAGAGATCATGACTAATCTGATAACCCTCAACTCTACTTTCCTGCCTTTTTCCCATAACCCTTAATTCCCCCAGCAGGTCTGACAGCATCTGTGGAGAGGAAGACAGAGCCAACACCCCAAGTCCATATGACACCCCATCAGAATCTTCATCTGTTCTGATGAAGAGTCATATGGACTTGAAGCGTTAACTCTGTCTTACTCTTCACTGATGCTGTCAGACCTGCTGAGTTTTTCCAGATATTTTTGTTTTTGTTTCAGATTTCCAGTATCAGCAGTATTTGCTTTACCCTTGATTCCCTTACTGATTAAAAAGCTATTTATCTCAGCCTTGAATATACTTAACAATCCAGCCTCTCCAGCCACTGCAATAAAGAATTCCACAGATTCACTGCCCTCTTGAGAGAAGAAATTCCTCCTCATCTCTGTCTTAAATGGGTAACCCCTTACTCTGAGATTATGCCCTCTGGTCCTAGACACTCCCCACAAGGGGAAACAACCTCTCAGCATCTATACTGTCAAGCCCCCTAAGAGTCTTATATGATTCAAAGAGGTCGTCTCTCATTCTTCAAAATTCCAATGAGTACAGGCCCAACCTACTCAGCCTCTCCTCATAAGAAAATCCCTCCATGCCCAGGATCAACCTAGTGAACCTTCTCTGGACTGCCTCCAACGCCAGTAGATCTTTCCTTAGATAAGGGGACCAAAACGGTTCATAGTATTTTAGGTGTGGTCTAACTAGTCCCTTGTTTAGTTTTAATAAGACTTCCCTATTTTTATACTCCATTCCCTTTGAAATGAAGGCCATCATTCATTTTTTTCCCTCGTACCTGCTGAATTTGTATGCTAGCTTTTTTGATTTATGCTGTGCTGTGACTCGGTGCTGCAGCTTTCTGTAGTGTTTCTCCATTCAAATAATATCCAGCTCCTCTCCTTTTCCTGCCAAAATGCATAACCTCACATTTTCCCACATTATATTCCATCTGCCAAGTTTTGCCCACTCACTGAACCTGTCTATATCCCTCTGTAGACTCCTTGTGTCATCCTCACCACTTGCCTTCCCACCTATTTTTATGCCATCTGCAAACTTGATGATAGTACATTCACTTCCCTCATCCAAGTCATTAATATATATTCTAAATAATTATGGCCCCAGCACTGATCCCTGTGGCATTCCATTAGTTACAGGTTGCCATCCTGAAAATGCGCCCCTTATCCTAAATCTGTCTTCTTATTAGTTAGCCAATCATCTACCCACGCTAACATACTACCCGCAACAGCACAGGCTCTTACCTTATTAAATAGCCATTTTTTCAGTACCTTATCGAACGCCTTTTGGGAAATCCAAATATATTACATCTACTGGTTCCCCTTTATCTATCCTGCTTGTTACCTCCTCAAAGAATTCTAATAAATTTGTCAGGCATGATTTCCCCTTCATGAAGCAATGCTGACTCTGCTTGATTATATTATGGATTTCTAAATGTTCTGCTATTACATCCTTTATAAACATTTACCAATGATGGATGTTAAGCTAAATGGCCAATAGTTACCTATTTTTTGTCTTCCTCCCTTTTTGAATAAGGGTGTTACATTGGCAGTTTTCCAATCCTGTGACTTTTCCAGAATCTAAGAATTCTTGGAAGATTACTACCAGTGCATCCACTATCTCTGCAGCTTCTTCCTTAAATATCCTAGGATGCAACCCATCAGGTCCAGGGGACTTATCGGCCTTTAGCCCCATTAGTTTCCCTAGTACTTTTTCTCTAGTGATAGTTGTTGTATTTATTCCCCCCCCCCTTTTTGCCCCTTGATTATTTAGCATTTTTGGAATGCTATTAGTGTCTTCTACCATGAAGACTGATGCAAAGTATTTATTCAACCCCTCTGCCATTTCCTGGTTCCCCATCATTATTTCCCCAGCCTCATTCTGTAATGGGCCTATGTTCACTTTGGCCTCTCTCTTCCTTTTTATATATTTAAAGAAGCTCTTACAGTCCATTTTATATTACTTGCTAGTTTACCCTCAAAGTTCATTTCTCCCTCTTTATTTTTTTTGGTCATCTTTTGTTGGTTTTTAAAGCTTTCCCAATCCTCTGGCTTACCACTAATCTTTGCCACATTGTATGTTTTTCTTTCAATTTGATACTATTTCCTTAACTTCCTTGGTTAACTGTGGTTGGTTTATCCCCTTCCTAGAATCCAACTTCCTTGGTTAACCGTGGTTTGTTTATCCCCTTCCTAGAATCCTTCTTTCTTATATTTGGGGCTGCTGTTCTGAGATTTGGGTCAGTGCATATTGAGTAGTGGGATTTTTGGTTGGATCTGGATGGGAGAGCTGATGGTGACCCCAGCTTCAACAAGGTTTTGAAGACTGAAATCTATCTAGGACAAGGAGATGGTTAGTATGGATATGGCAGACTAGTGGTTATGGTACAGGAGTGGTAATCTGGAAATTAGGTGAAATAGAACGTTACGATGGCAAGTTGTGAAATTTAATTCAGCAAATTAGTTAATTTATGGTCTGCACTGGACAAAATAACCATAGAAGCTTCCGCATTAGTGTTTGGAGAATAAACCCTGGCCTGGCCTACTCATGATGCCAGTCACACACTGCATGGTTTACTCTTAATGGCGTCAGGGAAATTAGGGTTAGACAATAAATTCCTACAAAAATATATAATCTACTGTACAGCCATGGCAAGCATTGACATCAAAAGAGGGATAGACTATTGCTGCATGTCTTTAAGATGTGGGAATACAGAAAGATCATTAGCTACATTGTTGAAATAATGAATGGATAATTGAAAAGCTTAGAGTCATGAAAGACAGCAGGATACTAAATATGAGATTGGCAACAGCAATGACACGACAGGCAATGCTGAAATAGAATCATACAAATGGCCACCTCCCCTGAAGACAAGATGACAACATGCAAGAAGGGAGAAAAAGAGACACAAGCAATGACATTGCATAGCATTCCTTCAACCCAAAATGTGTGACAACATGATTTTTAATATTAACTTTTCAAAAATGGGACTTTGATCATTCACATCAAGAACAAATTCCTGAAGCCACATTCCAAAACTGCTCCTAAGTTCTGCTGCGGTTGATATGTGTCTGTTTTTGCTGCAGAAATATTTTTACTTTAAACCAACTGTGCGTGTGCAAAGTTGTTTCAAAGTCACAGTTCATAATTATTTTCCAAATGCCAGAACTGTTCCTAAAGACAGGATAGGTCTGTGTAGGCAAGTGGTAACAAAGCCATCTATAGTCATCTGTACAAAGGTAGGCAGGCACACTTCAACTCCTCAGCTGGCTGACAGACAGGTTTTTGGCTGCCTATGATGGTGGCATTTATTTGAAAGCAGAGGTGGTATTGTCAAAATGTGCAGTCGTAAACCACCTAAGATTGGTTGTGTGTGTGGCCTCAGAGCGCAGCTGTGCTACTCCATTCATATTAGAGGTCTGCTGTCATTAGACCTCCACCATTTAAGTGAGACTTGTGTTGCAGGTCTGGAAACATATACTTGATGGAGTACGGCTTCTGATATATAATCTGTTGGAATTCATTTCCTCTGTGTAGGAAAAACTCAATACCATCATATTTTGTTCCCTAAAAAACTTAAAATTTTTGCTCTACATAAATTCAACTTAACTTCAAATCTAAGAAGCATTTGCCAGAATATAATTACCAATGGCATACTGATTTGTTTTTGTCTCATCAGCCAGGATATTGCACATTTTTAAGTTTCTGAACTAGACTATACCCTCTCTAAATATTTAAAATTTTCTTGAAAAAATATTTTTGCAAATATGAATATTCAGAAAAGATTCATAAGTTAGTAAAACAATTGTGAGCAATCTCAGCTTTCATTTATTGGAAGCACCAGGAACTTTGTTTAATATGCTTAGAAATGTTATGTAGAGATATTTATAACAACATAGTTCTTAAGACCTCCTAAAGCGATATCAACTCCTCCAGATCAAAGATATTAAGGCAGTCCCATAAAATATAATTTTTTGGTAGTTTTTATTACAGAACAAAGTGGAATCTCACAGCAGTAAAGAACTCCAATCATTGAGGCTTGCAGCTGTGTAAGACCATTAAAGTACTCAACCCCCTTCAAGCTGAATCCTGCTATGCTAATTAAAATCCATCTGCACACTGCTTTTCGCTTAGTGCTTTTGTAGACAAAAGTCATGTCGCACCTGAAATTCTCTACTACCTGAATATGCATAGCAGCTCTGTCTCTCTAATGGCAAAACCTCATCAGTTAGAGGGCTCAGTGGCAATTGGAACTATTGTATTTTAATTGGAAAACAACAATACATGGGAAGGCAAAGGTGAAATTAGTCTTTCATGCAAGCATTCTATACATATGTGACCTAAGAAAATACAGCATAAATTACTAAAGGTTTCAGCGGTGCTTCATTTTTGTATAACATTCTAAAAATTCAGTTGGTACAGCCGAGCCATACATTAGGTAATTCTTTATCAAAACGCATACTGTCCCAAAAATTCTGCTATAAAATAATGATTGCTCACCTTTTTTATCTGTTGCTTCCATTAAACACATATTTCAAGGACAAAGTTTTCAAATGATGGCCAGAACAAATGAAAGCATTCAAATTTCCTAACCACAATTGCTGGAGATGACTGAATACATCATAAGTTTTTGTTAATAATCAAATTTAATGTCATGGCTTACATAAATGTTAAATTTATTGCTGACTTAGATTTCTAGTTATTATTCTATAAAGTACTCTCATTCTGAACAGATTTAAGCTGCCTCTCCCAGCCCACCTACAGTATTGCAGTGGACCTTTTACACTGGCTGATACAGATTCTGACACACGGCCACTTTATCCATACGCAACATGAAATTATTCCTACAATGAAAATTATAGCAATTTTCAACCATTATGCTGCTTTCTATAAGTTATGTGCCATTAAGCCTGGCGTGTTGCTGCATAAAAAACCCAACCACTTAGTTAAAAAGGAATTGGTCTTACCTTATCATCGATGTCACTCTCACTGTCACACTATTAGAAAAAGAAAATGATAAATTAGTTCTAAATCTAAATGCACATTTCAAAACTATAGAACTGAAAGTTTGGTCAACTTCTGATGCAGTAAAACAATTAACAGATTAGTTTATGGAATGGAAAAGTTTTCTTTACAAAAATAGCAGATTGGTTTCCAAAACAGGGCCAGAGAGTAAGCATGCTAAATTACATTTCTTCACTTCTAATTTCTGGGGTGCCCCTCCCACTGTTTTTGAAGCAAGTATTTGTTGGCAAGCTATTCAACTGTGGCACTGTCTGGTAAGCCTAGTTTTGATGACTACATGTGCAATTCCTGCTTTCACTGGCTAACAACCAGGAGGGGCAATCCTGATTGATAATTTTCCTGGACAAGGAGGCCTGAGGCAAATTGGGTTCCATCCTCACCACTTCCCCAACTGAGACTAGTTTAATTTATTACATAATAAGAGTAAAATTTGGGAATTTACTGATCTGTATGTCTTATCTGTATGTTGTAGTCACTCACTGAATAACTAGGAATCTATGTTCTGATCAATTTGGATTGAAACAGTACATCATTCTGTTACCCAGTTTAATACAGGGGATAGCTAACTAAAGCTAACTCTTAAAAAACACAGAATTTTTATTATACGCAATCGGAACATGAGATTAACCAAATACGTCTTCAGACTCAAGCTGCTCTGTCACCTGGTAAGCTGTACAGTAATCTGTGGCCTGACAGTGAAACCAAGCTTTTAGGACTCAATAACACATCATGCAGATAATACTGAAAATACATCATGATGTCTGATATGTAGGAGGACTGGCATTTCACGAGAAAGTTCCAGAGTAGATTATCAAAACAAAATTCTAGGCAAAAGAATGCAAAGCTTTTATTTAGCTGCGGTTTTGACTGGTTTCAATCTCTTACTCATTTGCTACATTACTTTTCTGCACCAAATTTAAACATAAATGAGATACAAAAGTTGCATTATAACAAATCTCAATCAACTATGATATACCACCTCTGCCATAGATTATCGACTGTCTTGCAATGATTAATTTGTGTCAGTTCTACAGAAGTACTTGGAGACAATCCAATGGCTGAATATCATAAAGGCTGGATTAATCTTCTACTTATTAATAGGTATTTGACACCAAGGCTTTTGGGCCCATATAACAGTTATGCAACCATGTTATAAGGGCCCCACAAACTAGGTTGCACGATGTTCCTAAATTCTACTATGCATGCAAAGGCAATTTTTGATGCATAATTGAGTTTGCACAAACCTGCACATCTACAATTCTGCTGTGAATTTCAAAGGAAGTCAACGTGGCTAACTGCTTGCAGCAAAATTAATTAACCACCCATTCTTGCGCCAGGCTGGTTAAAATAACAGCTCTTCAGTTCTTCTGAGATTGGAATGATGGACCCTCCAGCCTTACTAAAAACAACTGTTATTCAGACTACCCATGTTTGAGTTTGCATCAGTGGATGGTATAAGTGGAAACTGCCAAGTTGTATTGGCAGGTTTACTCTAGGTAAAGTAATATCATAGCTCAAATATCAAACATTATAATCCTTGCTCATATGTGATTTTTGACTGGAGTTGTTTCAGTCATGCTAGATGTTCTGTAGGGCAGCACCACAACTACAGTAATACTTATTTTTAGCCCGTAGTTGTTATGCCTCCTTGCATGGCAGAGCCATTCTTTACCCCGAGTTGCAGGGCGATAGCTGGTGGTCCACCTGGATGAAATACAAATGGTAGCCAAATTTGGTATATGCAATGGAAGCCATTTGAGACTGTTATTAGGCTGTACATGTTTAAATTGTTACACACAATACATTAATCTGGAGGTGGGGATGGTTTACTGATTCAGAGCTCAGATTTCAGTAGCTTCCAGGTCAGATTTGATGTCCATATTGCAGCATAACCATTCAATTAGTGACACTGAGTTGAAAGTCAAACCCATGTATAATATACTTAGATTTTCTTTCAATCAGAAGTGGGAAAAGAGGGATACTTGCAGCTAGTGCCAGAATTCCTCTAAATCCAAAGGTTGTTTCATACAATTTTCCTAAAGGAATACTTCAAGTTCACAAATATATTTGTGTCCCATCTCCAACAACTGCTTTTCCCTACAGCTAAAAATTCAAATGTGAACATATCCACAGGTTTTTTTTAAAAAAAATTTTCTTACAGAGCAAGATAAATAAGGTCACCAGTGTTCCATTGCTCATTTTTATCATTACAACACCTGAAATTGGCATTTGTGTGGAGCACAGAAGCACATTCTGAGAGCATACTGCCCTCTGAATAGGTATTATTTTAACACTTAGGTTGAACTGAAATGTCTTCAACCATCTGGGAGGACAGTATATACTGTTATGATTAATGTTACTTATAATCAATGCATAGGTCAGCAATGCATTTGGACAATCGTAACACATGTACTACATCAACTTCTTAGTACTAAATTCTTCTCATCAAGAAGTGCATCTGTTGGAGAATTAATAAAATAAATTTAAACTTGACTGCAGGTCTGATCTTGGGAAATGCCATTGCTAAAGAAAAGCTCACAAACAAGAGCCTTGAGTCTTAAAGTAACAATTTCTTTTTAAATTTTCACAATGCTACATGTCATACTTTATATGCTAAAAATATGTGGATTTCACTCAAGCAACTGTTCACCTATATTCTGATTTTACTGCTAGATTGTTCAGGGTTTGAATGTAACTTTAGTATAGATAGACTTGAGGGCATATATTTACATAGGAACAGGAGAAAGTTGTTCAACCCTTCAAATCTGTTCTGCCATTCAATTAGATTATTGTTTATCCACCCACTTCTTCAACAGATCCCCAGCATCAACAACATTTTGGGAAAGGGCTCCAGGTTCCACTACTCTTTATATGAAGAAGTGCATGCTGGCATCATCCCTGAACAGCTTTAAGGTTAGGTCCCTTTGTTCTGGATGCCAGCATCAGTGGAAATAGTTTCCCTCTATCTACTTTATCAATCCTTTAAATCATCTTAAACACCTCTATTAGGTCAATCCTTAATCTTCTATACTCAGTTTAGAAAAAGTACTAAAGTTTTACTAAGGGAAAGTCCTGTTTGACAAATCTATTAGAGTTTTTTGGGGATGTAACTAGTAGGGTAGATAAAGGGGAACCAGTAGATGTAGTATACCTGGATTTCCAAAAGGCATTCAATAAGGTGCCACACAAAAGGCTAACAGGCAAGATAAGGGCTCATGGAGTTGGGATAATATTTTAGCATGGGTAGAGGATTGGCTAACAGATAGAAAGCAGAGTGGCAAGCAATGAATAGTAGCACGCTGGATAGATCATTGCTGGAGTCTCAGCTGTCTACAATTTATATAATGACTTTGCTGAAGAGACAGAGTAATTTATCAAAGTTTGCTGATGATACCAAGCTGGGTGGGAAAGTAAGTTGTGGGGAGGACACAGAGAGGCTGGAAAGAAATTATAGACAGGTTAGGTGAGTGGGCAACAAGGTGGCAGATATAATGTAGGGAAGTGTGAAGTTATTCACTTTGGTTGTAAGAAAAGAAAAGCAGAATATTTGTTAAAAAGGTGTGAAACTTCTAAGTGTTGATATGCAAAGACACTTGGGTGTGCTTGTACAAGGAAGCAGCAAGTTAGCATGCAGGTACAGCAAGCAATTAGCAAGGCAAATGGCATGTTGGCCTTCATTGCAAAGAGATAGGTGTACAAGAATAAAGAAGTGTTGCTGCGGTTGTACATGGTTTTGATGAGAGCACATCTGGAAAACTGTGCAGTTCTGGTCTCCACATTTAAGAAATGATATACTTGCATTGGAGGTGGTACAGCAAGGCTCACGAAATTGGTACCTGGAATGGTGGAGTTGTTCTATGATGAGGGGCTAAGTAAATTGGGCTCATATTTTTTGGAGTTTAGAAGAACGAGAGGCAGCCTCATTGAAAACTTCAAGATTCTAAAGGGGCTTGATAGCGTAGACACTAAAAGATTGCATTCGCTGGTTGGGGAGTCTAAAACACAGAGGTACAGTCTCAGGATAAGGAGCCGATCATTTAGGACTGAGATGTGGAGAAATTTCTTCACTCAAAGGGTTGCGAATCTTTGGAATTTTTTAACCCAGAGGGTTGTGGGTGTTCCATCATTGAATACATTTAAGGCTGGATTGACAAATGTTTAGTTTCTCAGGGAATTAAGGGAAATGGGGAGCAGGTGGGAAAATGGAGTTGAAGCCCACGATCAGCTATGATCATATTGAATAATGGAGCAGGCTTGATGGGCCATATGGTCTACTCCTGCTCCCATTTCTTGTGTTGTTGTATCATATTTTGCATATTTCTGAAGATGATATAAAATGGATTAGAGAAACATTCAGCACTAAAAGTATTTTTTAATCTGCATGAAATTGGAACAGGAGTAGACCATTCTAGCCTGCTCTGCCACTCAATAAGATCATGGCTGATCTTCTTGTGTTTTGATTTCCACATTCCCATTTACCCCCAAAAACTTTTGATTCCCTTGCCTAACAAGAATCTATCTACCTCTGTCTTAAAAATATTCAGTGACTCTGCCTCCACCGCCTTGAGGCAGAGAATTCCAAAGTTGCACAACCCCTCTGAGGAAAAAATTTCTCCTCATCTCTGTCCTAAAAGAGCGATCCCTAATTTTAAAACAGTGCCCCCTAGTTCTGGACTCACCAGAAGAGGAAACATCCTTTCCATGTTCACCTTGTCAAGGTCATTCAGGATCTTGTATACTTCAAACAAATCACCCCTCACTCTTCTAAATTGCAGTGGAAACAAACCCAGTCTGTCCAACCTTTCCTCATAAGACAGGCCACTCATTCCAGGTAGCAATCTAGTAAACCTCCTCTGAACAAACTCCAATGCATTTACACCCTTCCTTAAAAAAGGAGGCCAAAACTGCACACAGTATTCAAGGTGCAGTCTCACCAATGCCCTGTATAACTGGAGCATTAAACCCTTACTTTAGGTTCAATCCCTCTCGTAATAAAGGATAGCATTCCATTAGCCTTCTTAATTACTTACTGAACCTGCATACTAACTTTTTGCGACTCGTACTAGAACACCTAGATCCCTCTGCACCTCAGAATTATGCAGCCGTCCTCCATTTAAGTAATACTCTGCTTTTTTGTTCTTCCTGCCAAAGTGAACAACTTCACATTTCCCCAAATTAAATTCCATTTGCCAGTTCTTTGCCCACTCACTCAACCTATCTATATCCATCTGCAACCTCTAGTCCTCTTCACAACATACTTTCCTATCTATCTTTATGTCATCTGCAAATTTAGCTACCATGTCTTCACTCCCTTCATCTAAGTCACTGATGTAAATTATAAAAAGTTGAGGCCCCAGTACAGACCCTGTGGGACTCCACTCATCTATCCTGCCAATCCAAAAAAGACCCATTTAAGCATACTCTCTGCTTTCTGCCAGCCAGCTAATCTTCTATCTATGTAAATATGTTACCCCTACACCATTTTCCGTAATAACCTTTGACGTGGCACCTTATCAAATGCCTTCTGGAACCCAAGTACAGCATGTCTACAGGCTCCCCTTTATCCACTGTGCATGTTACTCCTTCAAAAACTCCAATAAATTGGTTAAACATGATTTTCTTTTCACAAAACCATGCTGACTCTTCCCAATTGCCTGAGCTCGTCTAAGTGCCCAGCTATAACCTCCTTAATGATCGATTCTAATAACTTCCCTACAATTGACATCAAGCTAACTGGCCTATAGTTTCCTGTTTTCTACCTCTCTCCCTTCTTAAATAGAGGGGTTACATTTGCTACTTTCCAATCTGATGGAACCTTTCCAAAATCTAGCCAATTTTGGAAAATTAACAGCAGTGCATGGAATACCTCATTAGCCACCTCTTTTACGACCCTAGGATGTAGTCCCTTGGGATCCGCAGACTTACCAGCCTGCAGCTCCATCAATTTGCTCAGTACCATTTCCCTAGTGATTTCAATTTTACCAAGTTCCTCTCTCCCTTTCACCTCTCGATTTGCAGCTGTTCCTGGAATGTTTTTTGTGTCATCTATAGCGAACACGGAAGCAAAATATTTGTTCATTTCTTCCGCCATTTCCTTATTATCTACTATTAACTCCCCACTGTCACTCTCTAGAGGACCAACACTCACTTTACTTACTCTTTTCTTTTTTAATGTCTGTAGAAACTCTTGCTATATGTTTTTACATTTCTAGCCAGCTTCCTCTCTTACTCTATTTCTTTCTTCTGGTTAACCTTTTAGTCATTCTCTGCCATTTTTTATGAATTAAAGTAATGACTTGGGTGGTGGGGCGGCGGGGGGGGGTGGGGCAGAATTTTAATTACAGTTTTGGATTTTGAGATAGAAGTGCTACCATGATCTTCAAAATAGTAATGTTAGGTGAAACACCAAAATACAGTTACATTTTTAAGTTTATTTGCCTTAAGTGGAACCCATAGCACAAACTTGCCAATGAGTTCAGAATTCCAAAACTTTGTATTCATTCCAACATCTTAGCTGTTTTTTTCCTTCTAGCTCAAAATGCAATCAGTAACCCTTAAAATCTAAGCTCAAATATTTTTATGCAATTTGTCACAATAAATACATTTAGAACCTCTGGTATTCTGTCTAGCTATTGTGAACATTTATTCCACTTGGGATCAGTGGAAGGACAGCCAGGAGCTTCTGTGTGGGATTTCCTTTCACCTCCAAGGAGAAATGTGGGAAATGAAAATAATCCTCTGCATGCTGCACACTTATAGCCCATTCCAATTCCTGGGAAATAACAATGAACCCCATGCATAACTTGATTTAGTTGATAAGCAGTTGAATAACTGACAGAACTGATATTTCAGAGTAACAAATGCAATGATTTTCTGTATTATTCCAACACTTAAAAATCAGCTTCTTACAGTACCAATTTCAGCTTCAGGAGGGTTGCAATGGTGGAACAATCAAAACTCCCAAGAAAGGAGATGGGACAAAGGGTGAAGTGACTGAGAGGAACCAAAGTCTAAGAAGGGAACATTACATAGGAAACAGGATCAGGAGAAGTCCATGACCAGGACTTTACAGCCCCGCCACAGCAAGTCTCCCCCTGGCAGATGCGGCGAGCCATTTAAATCCCCAGTCAATTCGGCGGGGCCATAATATCCCACTGGGTGGGAGGGGGCGTAAAATCCTGGCCCATTCCTGACCCTGAGCCTGCTCCACTATTCAATATGATCATGGCTGATCTTGGGCCTGTTATGAACAGGTGAGAAGGGGTGAACTGGCTCCCCTCTATTCAATGTCACCGGTTGGTCACAACAAATGTTTAAGTTTCCTTTTCATGGCTATTCTAAACCAAAATGTATTTAACTATTTAAAGGTGTGAGTAATAAGGAGCCAATAAAATATGGTTTTCTTGAGTCAAAGAAAGAGCAAATTTATTGACCACTAAATCCAAGGAAAATAATTAAAACAAGGCATCAGGCATTCGGCCCTTAAGCAGCATTTTGACACACATGGGCATACACACACACGCATCAAATAAGGGGAGTTAGAGTCCATTAGAAAAAAGATAGAAGATTTTACGGTTAAGTGTCCTTAGACTGACCTTGAGACATAGATTTCAAATGCTGCAGCCAAATTGGGTGAGCTGGTTCCTTGGAAGCGGTCAGATGTAGAAAATGTTGCAATTATTATGAGATCTCAGTTCGTTGGTAGGTTTCTGGTAGAGCTGGCTTCTCAAACTAGGCAGTGCACTGATTCCAAAAGGGAGAGAGAGAGAGAGAGAGAACAGCCCTTCAGCCTGTTTCCTCTGCTGAGGCATTCTTGACGCCCTCCTGTGTCAATTGCATCTCTCTCTGGGCAGCTTTGACTTGAAATACTTCACTCATTGTGTATTTCCAAGAGGTTTTAGGTATGTCTGTCTGTGGCAGCAGCCATTGCTTCAACATCCAGTATATGCATTTTTACTAGGAACATAGGAACAGGAGTTGGCCATTCAGCCCATTGAGCTTGCTCCATCATTCAATTATGCCATGGCTGATCATCTACCTCAATGACACTTTCCCGTGCTATCTCCATATCCCTTGATGGAAATGGTCTCCAGAAACCTATCGATTTCTGTCTTGAACATGCTCATTGATTGAGCTTCTACCACCCTCTGTGGTAGAGAATTCCAAAGATCCACCACCCTCTAAGTGAAGAAATTCCTCCTCCTCTCTTAAATGGCCTACCTCTTATTCTCAGATTGTGCCCCCTGGTTCTAGACTCACCAGCCAGAAAAGTCCACCCTGTCACACCCCGTAAGAATTTGTAAGTTTCAATAAGATCGTCTTTCATTCTTCGAAAGTCTAGTGAATACATACCCAGTTTCCTCAATCTCTCCTCATATGATAATCCGCCATCCCAGGGATTAGTCTGGTGAACCTCGATTGCACTCCCTCAATGGTAAGTACATCCTTCCTTATATAAGAAACACCAAAACTGTACACAAATACTCCAGGTGCGGTCTCACCAAGGCTCTATACAATTTAATACCTCTTCCTTAGATGGTTATGAGTTTTGGTGGGTGTCTGGATTATAGGAAATGTCTCCTTCTTCACACTCCCCTGAGGGGGATTTGTTTATTTCTCACCATCACCATGGAATGTGGCCTTGCATTTTAAGCAGTGCAGTCTCTCTATCCAAGTTGAAAGTTGAGAAATTATATTTCAAAAATAAAGGGGCTTAGCCTTGTGACAAGCTTCAAGTCCTCTTTCCCACCCATTCTCTATATCCCTTGATCCCCTGAGAGACCAAAAATCTGTCTCAGCCTTAAACATATGCAATGACGGTACATCCACAACCCTCTGGATTGGAATTCCAAAGATTCACAATCCTTCGAATAAGAAATTCATCAAGAATTTAGAATATAGGGAGCAGTCTATTTGGAAAAAGCAGGTGGAAGGGCCTGAGCAGGGGTTAGGGAGGGAGCTCAGGGATTGGGGTCAGGCTGGAGCAAGATTGGGACATGAGATTTGGAGAGAGTGGATTAGGATCATGGTGACTGGAGCTGACAGGGGTTCTTTCTCTGTCTCAAAGAAGTGGCACTCAGGTGATTCCTTCCCCTCCAAAGGATAGCAGCCAACAGCCCCTTCCCTTTGAAGTGCTGTGTCTGTAGTTTTCAAAACCATTGTGGATTTGCTGTTGGGAGAGGATGCTGTCATCGAGTGCCCACTCATCAAGAGGAGGTTCCCTTTTGTGCCAGCTCCCTGGGGCAATGTCTACCCTCGCAACTGTCCAACTATTTGTAAAGAGTTCCTGAATTCACTGGGTGTTGAGAAATGCACAGAGCACAGAGTTAGGAACTACAGTGGGATGATCAGCTCTGACTTTTCTCTGAAGTGGAACGCTATTTTACCTGAGTATTGCTGAAAGTAGAGACATGTTATCAGAGCTTTTCCATCTTGTACTCAACAGGACTGCTATGCAATAGCACGGAACAACAACTTATACAACATGAGAAGAAAGTGCTGATTGATTGGTAAAGGTGTTGCCATGGGCATTGCAGCAGAGGACAGTTAATTATTAATGCAATTGGATAATACTTGCTGAACAATCCTGATTGTGCTAATAATTATACTGAAAACCAATTTAAGATTACCAGTCAGGGTCGTAGTGTGGCTCACTTACACATGCTAGAAGCCACATATATTTACACATTGGACCATGTCCTTTGCAGACAGAAGGAGCATGTCATCGCATTATGTCTTTTCCAACTAAACAAAAGCTTGGGGGACAGCCATTCTTTCGTTCATTCCCCAGGGCAATGCCTTGACCAGTGCTAGCCTGTCTGGTGTGAATTTGAAACAGAAGTGTGGTGTTTAACTGTTCTCTGCTGCGTTCTCCATGGCAATGCCTCTACCAATCAGAATCCAATTGCCAACTAATCAGCATTCTCTTCTCATGCAGTATAAATTGTTGTTCCCTTTACTGCAGGTTTATCCTGTGTAGCTGTCCTGATGAATGCAAGACAAAAAGCTCCGATAGTATGTCTCTTTTCTCAGCAATACTTAACTTCTATACTACCAAACAATTATTATTGCAATTTCAAACAAACTGATGTTCTCAGGGATTACTGGACAGTAAGAAAAGGAATATTTTTTAAAATACAAAAACGTAAAGCTCCTAATGTCACTGAACAAGGCACAGGATCCACCGTTGTGCTTTCTTAAACTTTTGAGATAATTTTTCACAAACACATTCAAAGATGCCCAAATGACCATATTGAATTAATTGCAGTAACCAGTTAATGTGCATTACCTATGTAGGCAAATATAAAGAACAAAATAAACCTTTTTCTCTTGTTGTGTGCAATAATTTAAACGCCCATTTGAAATTTATCAATATAATTTTGATCAGTGTTATGAAAACAATACACCAGGTTAAAATGAATGGGACAAATTTTGGGAATGGTTTGGAGGTTAGAAAAGAGAGATTATCCTTGACTTTTAGATTATTTTGTTCACTCAAAAACTCTCCTTACTATCAAATTAAACACATCATCATGGCTCACTACCTCTTTTGTTACCAGCCTCCTTGAAGTAATCATGTCTGAATATGTAAGTGTCAGCTGTGACTCAAGTGGTAGCACTCTCGCCTCTTGAATCATAAGGTTTACGGTTCAAGTCCCATTTCAGAACTTGAACACAAAAATCATGGCTGACAAGTACATCAAACACTGAGGGAACTATAACTAGGGGTCACTGTATAAAAATAAGGGGTTATCTAAGACAGAGATGAGGAGAATTTTTTTCTCTGAGGGAAGTGAGTCTTTGGAACTCCCTTCCTCAAAAGGCACTGGAAGCAGAATCTTTGAATGTTTTCAAGGCAGAGTTAGATAGATTTGTGATAAATAAGAGAGTGATGGGTTACTGGGGGTAGACAGGGGGTTACAGTCAGATCAGCCATGATCTATTGAATGGTGGAGCAGGCTCGAAGGGCTGAGTGGCCTACTCCTGCTCCTGGTTCGTATGCTCGTATGGGAACGCTGCACTGTCAGGGGTGCTGTTTCTCATAAGACTTTAATCCGAGGACCCATCTGCCTTCAAAAGGCGGATGTAAAACATCCCATGGCACCATTTCAAGGAAGATTAGGGGAGTTCTCCTAGGTGTCCAGACAAATATTTATCCCTCAATCAACATCACAAAAATTGATTATTTGGTCATTATCATATTGCTGTTTGTGGGAGTTTGCTGTGTACAAAATTGTCTGCCACATTTCCTACAACAGTGGCTACACTTTAAAAAAAAGGTACTTCATGGTTGTAAAGTGCTTTGAGATGTCTGGTGGTTATGAAAAGTGCCACATAAATGCACGTCTTTCTTTCTTTCAGTTTTCACCTTGTAGCACAACATTCAAAACATGGCAGGTCAATGGAAGCATTATAAATAAAGTCAAGATGGAGGAAGTATCCCACAGAGCCTTGTAAGCAAGGCACTGCTAATAATATAGTGGTGCATGTGTGAGATGCATAGGCCAATACAACGTGAAAAGGCTTCAATTCCCTTTGGTGCTATGAAAATGGTGACAAGAAACTGCGGAGCTCTTATGGACCTTACTTTCACAGCACAAATATTCCAGTATGTACACCTTCCAAACTAAATTGAGTAAAGTAGCCACATTAGAAAACTATGAAAGGTTGACATGATATACTGATTTAAAATATTTCTGCACTATTTGGTTATTAGGCTATTGTTTATGGATTAGTTCCTGGTCATTTTGGTGGCACAAACCAACATTAGGTTCTTCTCCCTCAACAAGATGTTGACTATTACTGTAGTGCAGTACCATGAGTTCTGCTGGTCTCTCCTGTGCTTTGCCTATTCTTCATGAGCAAGACTAGTCAGCCAGTATAAAACAGGCCATGCAACCACAGAGGGCATCATTACTCGACCCAATCCTGACCTCACCCAGCATTCACATTTTCAAGCAGGTGTCACATAATATAGGACAGAAGCAGGGAATTTGGCTGGAATGTTTCCCTCATTACTCAGGGTTGCAGAGGCCAGTTCTAGCAGCCCTAATATTAGGTGGTGACATGGCAGAGTTGTTTCCCATTGTTAATAGCCTGTTCACATTTACACAAGATGACCGACTGGCAAGGTACAGGAGGTCAGAACCATATCCCAGTGAGGCATTTCAGGATAGGAAGGGAGAAATGTAAAAAGACAAGCAGGTGAACACCTCTGTAACATTGGCTTTGCTGAAGCATATTTATTGTGTGCCTCTCTTAAACAGGTCTATAAAGACGGTAGGTAATTTGTGATAAGACCAATTAATTTTAATAGGAAGACAGTTCGTTAGTCTAGTTGTCTATTTTTGTGTTTTTTTCAGTAAAGTGGACAATATCATAATTGATGCATGTTTGTTCAGTTCTCGGCTGTAACACCCATTAGTAACAGTAATGGGTATCTTATGGATGCTGCAAGACCCAGGAGTTTAATTTAACGTGATAAATTTCCTACCAGCTTTCCACAGCAAAGTCCAATAGATCAACCACAACATACACTCATCACCTACAATAATATCTGACTTTGGTAACCTTCAACATGAAGATTCTTCACCTAAATTATTGAATTTGCATAAGTTTATTTAGATTCTATAATTAACAAGAGCAAAAGAGGGGACAAGTTAAATGTAAGGAGGTTTCAGGAGGACAAAGGAAATCTTACACTTAGCTAAACATAAAACACATAAAACTTATATTTACATCACATTTCAATTATTTTATAAGTGCTAGGGTCAAAGCAAATTATTGTATTGTATATTTTAATTAAGTTTGAGTCTTCTGCCTAACAACCATAATATCTTAACTAAGACTATGGGCGATTAACCAAGTTCAGAAACGTGCAATATTTTCCTGGCATGGTTTCCACTTCCAAATTCACTAAGAAATGGTTATCAGAATCTGACAAATGTGAACTTACTAGTGCAAATTACAATTATTTTCAATATATTAGCAGTACTGCTATATATTAAATGCAGCCGAGAGTAAGATTAGATTCTCTCATTGAACCGTACCAATATGTAACCAGGCAACTGAGCAACAGAATATGTTAGTGCTATAATTTGACATCACCAAACAGCTGTCCTTCTTGTGCCCCTCATGGCTGGACTTCACAATGTTTTGAGGTCTGCATTAGGGTAAGTGGTGCTGACCTCCAACCCCATTAAATAAATCACCACAATTGTCCTCCAAAAACTTATAACGAAAAAGTGGTCTAAGTTCAATCACAAATGCATGAAACACACACTAGTACAACGTGCTCTTCAATTCATTGGTAACAACGATCACAACTCTCAGGTTTATAAATGTTCAGAAATTCTATAAGCCTCAAACGTAACTGATGTGATAACTAGCTCTGGTTTAAAAAGCTTCCAACAACTGTGGCAGTGTGACAACATCAGAGCACACAGGAGTGTCATTATCATTTTTATTTTCATTGTGGTGAATTAGGTCTTGGGAGAGAAAGAAAAATTTCCCTGGAATAAATCAATCTGTGTACCTACACACTTGAGGATATACAAAAGGACTTTATTCAGAAGAAGAGTGTCACGGGCAAAGCTACCCAACCATTATACGTCAGGGGTGTTTCCATGCTGTTCTGTTGAAACATTAAAAAAAAATCAAGCAAGCAACCTCTTTTGGTTTGATAAATGAAACAGGAACTTGTGTGGCTAGCTTTAGATTACAGACAAACAGAGAACACAAAGAGACAGCTGTAATAAAAGACATTTAGCTAGATAAAAAATGTTTGAAAACCAGAATTTAATAGGACAATTCAGCTTCTGTAGAAACATTGTTAACCATCTTTTTCCTTTGCTATTGAAAAGGCAAAGAAAGGACCCTGAATCAAGAAAATAAAAGAAGGAAAATCGAAACTGCAGTTCTGTTGTGCAGTAGTCCAAATGTATAATTAAGTAATGGGAGAGACTTCAAACTGACCCCAAGAGTTCACAGAAGTCTCTTGAGAATATTTTTTGAGGTATTCAAAAGGAGTGAACAAAACTGGTACTGTCAAAACTGGTGTAAGTCAGACGACTAATTTCTGCTCAGCACTGCCAAAAGAATGTTAACACTGAAGAAAGAGGCCGGCCTTCACCTCCCACGCAGCCCTTGTCAGTTGGACAAAGGCTCGTGTCAAAATAAGAAGTTGAAGAAATCTAAAGAATGGCAACTGTTGACAGCTATGGTGCTTGTTGAAAGATAAAGGGCTCTATTACCTGGAGTTTCCTCCCACTGTTAACACCTGCTCTAACACAAAACTGTAAACAGATCATTGTGCTCGTTGCAGTTCTGTCTACATAGAGGCTAGTAGGGGATCATTTACTTAGTTGTGCCAATTGCCTTCTAATTCTTTAAGGAATGTTAGCAAAATAGGCTCTAATTATGTGTTGCGGCAACATTTTCCTCCCATTATGATCTCAGGAGGAAGCAACCTCGAGAAAAGATGAGCGAAGAGTGTTTTTGTGACACGATCAGACTGAAAACCCACTAATGGGACTGATTTAGGGCAGGAGGGGAAAGAGTATTTATTTACTAAATATTCCAGTTAATGGGATCTAGGTTAAGAGAGTTCTATGCACCACACATGCTGACAGAAAATCCTGCTAATGGAACTTGGAACATATGGAGGAGAAAAGTGCCAAAATAATAGGCTACCATGAAAAAGTGCATTAAAAGCAACTGATTTATCAGAGAGATTTCAGCAATGTCCTTTATAAATTTCCTCAAGTCTTATCACACTAATAGAGGCAAGCACACGCGTGTGGTAACCTATCAAGGGGAAGGAGTTTTCAAAATTCTGTTTCCTCTCCTGCCCTTTTCAACCACAAAGGCATTTGAATGGAAGGAAATAGAATGTTGACTTGAACTTGCCCCAGGCTAAAATAAGAGGGTTGTCTCAGCTTCACTGGGTCTTAGACAGTTTGATGAAACAAGCAGTGGCTTCCCTAAGGTCTGGCCAGCAGACAGCCAATGCTGAGATAGCAATGTAACAAACAGATTGAGCCTCAGGGCAGCACTCTGTTTTCCACTCTCTGGGGGTTTAACCAGCACTACAGATGTAGATGGCGAGTTTTCTCGTGCTTTATGTGTATGTGCAAGCAGCAAGAAGAGTATATTAGTTATGGCAACCGAATATAGCCAAAGGCATCTGAATTAATTCTGAGGGGGGGCAATGATGCGTCCTACAGTCCCCTAGCACATCAGTCAGAAGGGACCCCCTGTCGTGGTATGACAGTTAAGGGACATTTTGTTAAGTGACCATAAAAAGCTGTCATCTGTAGGCATATAAATGAATATTTGTACCATGAGGGCAGTTTATACGAAGCTTGGACTCAGCTTTAGCCTTGTACCATATGAAAAACTTTGTTTTTATAGCTCTCATGAATATATAAAGAAGACATAAGACAACTAATTGTCTGCAGCACAACATGAAAGAAACTCCTGCGAGAGAACAGAGCAGATCTATCAGAATTGCAAAGGAGAGAATAAAACAACCTATTTGATTCCAAGATAAAAGCTTTGGGACTATGCTCACTGCTTATAGCCTAACTCCAAATAAATAATGTAGACAACATCATGAAAAGAGAGACAGAGAGGCGGGGGGGAGGGGGGGGCGGGTGGCGGTGGGGAAACACAGAATATGTAACTCAAGGGCTAACTACTGCTGAGGCCCAATGCACCAAGCTTTATAAAAGAAGAATTCATCAGGGGAGCAAATAGCAGATGGTCGTGGAAACCGACTCAGAGCACTTCCTATGAAACGTTTAAGGTCACCAGCTTCTGTATGGTCTGCCAGCCCAGATGGGCCGACCATCAGCAGCCACCCTTTGGGGCTTCGTTAGTGCCTCCCATGAATTGGCTCCATTCTTCTGCGTACTCAGATTTGTAATGACGACCACATGTGGACAATCTAACAAAGTTGGCATTAACAGGTCGCAGTCTAAATTTGTTTGCAATCCTACTCCTGACTGACCTCGTAAAACAAACTGCTAACCCAGGTCACCCATGCTGTCATTGTGCTAAGATGATCTAAGGCAATTACTTCTAACTGAGATTATCCTGTTCCACAGAATGTTGTTGCCTGCCAGCATCACAGAAAATGTCACTTAAGCCCAAAGGCCAGCAGAAACACAAATGCTATAATTCTGAGATCCCTTCAGATTTCTTTTATTTTCTATTTCCTGTCATGTGACAGGAGAGAGGGAACAGAATAACAATATTTTTATCATTAGAAAGTTTTTTTTTAAAGCACAGCTTTTCAGTCAAAACACTCAGCCATTATACAATTTATTTAAAATTCGAACAAAGGCAGCAGCTAATAATTTCTAGGTCTTAATTCATGGAATGTAACTATAAAACCATTTTAATTAATTTTTCATACCTTTTTGTTTAGAGATTCAATACATTGGATTTTTTTTGCTATGCTAATTTTCCCCCTTCATCTTTTCTTGAAGGCACTAACTTCTGCTGCAGCATGATTTCAAAGGACATATCTACCTCTGGTACTTTGCTGAAATAGCTATTCTTCATTTGTGAGCCAACTTGCTGAGTACTGGGTGGCTTTCTCAGTGAGGGACATAACAGCTGATCTCAATCCTATCCTTAACTGAGCTGCACACACCTGAAGCATATCAAATTGGGAGCAAGAGCTAATGCTGAGGTAAAATTGTGATTAAGTTGTCACCTCAGGTAAAAATCAGCACAAACCTAGACCTTCTTGTCTGCGTGTCTCAGTTATACATTGCCTTGGCCAGCTGAGCCATCAGGAGAGCCAAGGCTTGGCCTAAATAGCCAAGTGGTTATGGTACTGGGTTTGTAACCCCAAGATCAAGAGTTCAAATCTCACAATGGCAAAAACTATGAAACATGTAACTTCATCTGAAACAGATGGAAACAGGTTTGTACTCGAAAGAGTATCAGGAGAGCCAACCTAACATTGCAACCAATAACACAATTATTTACACCTGTGCAGCTATGTCAGAAGTGGAACTGTTAAGGAGGAGCACCCAGCTAAGCACGGCATAATCTTTGAGTGTGCTATCTAACTTTAACAATTATAAATATTTAGACTAAAAGCAAAACTACTGCAGATGCTGGAAATCTGAAACAGAAACAAAATCGCTGGAAAAACTCAGCATAATCCATGACAGCATCCGTGAGACTCTGACACTAGTTAACCTGAATCAACTCTGTGGACTCTTAATCAGACCAAAGAGGAATAAAAAGGACTGAAATATAAGCTGTTTCATGCGGGGGGGACACATAGCAAATAAGAAGAATGGAATCCCCCCAATCCCAGTCTTATGGGTAGTCTTGACTATAAGCCCTCATCATAGGTTTTTAAAGTTTGATGCCATCTCTCTAAAGCACCTTGTGATTCAGGGTGATAAGCTGATTACTTAAACTGTTTTATCCTCAGGCTGTTCATTACCTCCTTAAACAGCTGTGACATGAAATTCAAACCGCGATCCAACTGTCATATCTTTTGGTAACCCATGACTTGTAAAATGTTTGGTCAATCCTCTACAATTCTCCTTGCTGTAATATTTTGTATAAGTATCACTTCCAGAAAACTTGTAGACATATCCATGACTGTCAGCAAGTACTGATTTCCACTTTTGGTCTTAGGGAGGGCCCTACACAATAAATCAGGACCCTCGTAAGTGGTTCCTCAAATGCTTGAACTCAGAATTAAAAATGCAGGTTTAATCATTGCTTAAGGTTTTCCTGTCAGCTGACATGTGTGACATGATCCACAGAATTTGACTACATCTTTATGCAGTCCAGGCCAATAAATGTTTTTGTAATTTCACCCAAGTTTTCCTAATTCCTAAATATCCAGCTATTGTAATTTCTTGAGCTACTCTCAAGATTTAATTCTGTCTTCGGATGGTATAATTATTTTATGTACTACACCCACTTCTCATGTGCTGGAATATGGGACGGCCTCCATTTCCTCACAAACACATCATCTTTAAGGTATATACATTCTGAGAATACATTTTGCCTCTGCTTCCGAATAAGCTGTCCTGATATAACTTCTTTATTTGTGCATTCTTCTGCTGTAACTCTACGAATTTCACTGAACTAACACTTCCACCTCATTTTCTTTAACATTCTCTTCCCGAACAATCTTTTCAAAGACAAATCCAGCTAATTAGATGTCAGCATCCTTCCCCTGCCTTTTAGATTCCTCCTCTTCCTGTTTCAACCTATGATCTGTGATCTTGTTACTACACAATCTGGAAACAATCCAGGATGCTCCTTTTGCAACATCTCTGTTGAATGCATCTTCACAGGCTGCTTGAGTATAGTAGGCAACACCAACATCTGTGACCCAACTATACCATTACCTAAGATAAATTGAACCCCTGCAAGGGGCAATTTTTCCACTACTCCAACAATCACTTATCTGTTTAAATTTACCTTCCACGATGGAATAGTTTAGCATCTCTATGAATTCCACTTATTCCTGCAATACTCCCCCTGGACAACAAATAGCACTATCCCATAACATTAAGGAATAACTAGCCCCTGTATCCCTTAAAATTTTAACATTTTTGCCTGTTCCACATGGAATATACATGGAAAGACTTTCCCTTCACATACAAAATCTTTAAACATTTCTGTAACCTGCCCTTCTAACTCCCTTGGGTAAACTGTGAATGCATTCCCACTTCTTTACCCACCACTGATTCTTCTTGCTTCACTTGTACACAAACCACTGGTTTTCCTAGCCCCTGGATCTCAGAACCCATAGTACTCTTATTTGCAGAACATTTCTGCATTCCAACTATTGCAATAGGTTTTCCCTTAACCTCCAACTTCATTGACTTCATGTGTCCCACCTTATTACGGTGAAATGTTTAAGCCTTTGTGTGTCACTTCTATCCTCAGCACCTTCCTTTCTGATCTGAGGAGAGACTTCCCAAAAATTTCCAACTCTTCTCTTCCTAGTCTACCTGCCTTCTTTCACCTTCCCACTTTTTTATCCTGCTCGAGTTTAAAATGGGTGACAAAAAATTATTTAGATCTATGGACTAGCTCACAGTCATCATCTATCTCTGCTGCTTGCCTGGCTGTTTTAACCTTCTGTTCTTCCATAGGAGTTCTAACTACTGAAGGAATTGAATCTTTAATTCTTCCAAAAGAATTACTTCTCTAGAGCTGCATACATTGTCTCTGCCTTAATGCCCCATATTCACCAGTCAACATTACTTTGTTTTACTCTCTCGAGCTCAATATAAGACTGTCCAGGCTGTTTCCTACATTCCAAAATTTCTGCCTGTACACCTCAGGAACCATCATATGTACCTAAAATAGCCTTTTCTACTGCCTCATAATCTACCGATACTTCTGACAGTGATGCATATACGTCACGAGCTCTACCTACCAACCTAGACTGTAAAAAGCAATGTCCATATTTCTTGTGGCCATTTCATTTGCTTAGCTATCTTCTCAAATGAAATAAAGACTGCCTCTACATCCATTTCCTCAAAGTTCGGAAGGGCACGCACAAATTTAAACATCATCCGCTGGGTTTTGGGTTAAAGTGTTTGTTCACCATCAGAACCTTCCTCAGTGTCTGAAGTCTCTTTTTTAACTACCAGCCTTTTAAGCTGATATTGTCTGTCCTTTCCTTTTCTCTTTCTCCATTGCTAATTCTCCCTCTGAAGGTCAAGTTTTCTCATTTCCATTTCTCTTTGAAATGCTCTCTCTTTTCCTTTTCTTCTAATTCAAGTTTTTTTTCATTTCCATTGCTTGTTCAAGTTCAAGCTTCTTCATTTGTAACTGAAGTCTCACTACCTCCAGTGTAACTCATTAGTTTCAGATATCCTTCCATTTCAAATGTTGCACTGTTACTTCTATTATGTTCATTTTCTTTGCCCTTGTGGTTAATCCTAACTGCAACTTATCCGTCAATTCTGTTAACTGTGCCTTAGTTCAATTCTGTTAACTGTGCCTTAGTTACTTTTTGTAATCTAATCAGGATTACATCTTCTACTCCCAGAAAAGTCTAAGCAATTGTTAAGCTATTTTTGCAGCCTACCACTTTAAAATCCCTCACGTCAGTAGACTTCTAGAAGTCCTTCCACAATTGGCATCTCCCTTGGATATGCAGAAACTCACTCCAAATTCACTTATTACTTTAACTTTAGAGCAAGACACATGAGTTCCTTAACAGTCTGGCATCATTCCAGCCAGACAGTGTCTTAGACCTTTTCTGTCTTCGCTCTGTGGCATATGCATACCAACTGAAACTAAAAACTACTTTTCTCGTCTCTCTCTGGGTCTCTCTCCAATTCCCTGTTGCTAGGCAACAGCACAGTTTTTTTTCTACTTTTTTTTGTTTTAACTTCCCTAAACTACTAACCCCTTGGTAACCCACCTCTTCACTTTAAGAGTAAAATCTCATTAAAAATGCATGTATACAAAACAGGGCCCCTGACTTGTTGGTTCCAACTCACAAAACACATAACTGAAACCAAACCCAGATTTCACCTTTCTTAACACATAAATAGAAAAAATAAAAATTAAGCTTGAGCTATATCTTAAACAAAAATAAACATTTCTATTTGATTCCAGGCATTGACATGTTTTGCTTCTTTGTCTTCTTTCCCTTAAACAACACTTTATTTTCTCAAAAGTAACCACCAGATTGTGCTGACCTTTTTCATTTTAAAATTATCCCAATTCAAATAGCAGTGTTGTTGAGCTGACAGATTTTGTTAGTGCTCAATTTATGTAGTCCAAAAGCAGTCCTCCTTTAACTCTGCCACAAATTGAATCTCTGCCAAACTTCGTCAAGAATTCACTTATCTTTAGATTTTGGGAGCAGACTTTCAAACACATTTTAAACCTTTTTTCAGCACAGAAATTACTTGCAGAACTCTTGAATTAATGTTAAATGTTTTCAAGCTCTTTTAAAAATTTCATTTCCTCTTTCAGAACTTCAAATCTTAAACTTTGTAAGAAGTTTCCAACCCAATGTCAATCTAACTCAGGATCAGTTGTTTCAAAATTGCAATTTTCACTATCAGAATCAATACTACCTCATTCTCATGTGTGTGAATTTGTATCCAGATTAAAAGTCCCCACAGTTTATCAATACATATTCTTTATCTTAGATGATATCATAGTTTCCAAAAATAACTTGCTAAAAGTCTGATACTCATTGGTAACAATTGGTCTAAATAGGTTAAGTCATGATTTTTTTAAAGGGTAATGCCTCTAAACCAACACGGCATTGAAAATCTACGGATAAATTCTCAGATTCTTAAAGCTACTAAAAATCTTGTTAGTTTGCAGTTAACTCTAAATAAAAGCACAAGGATCTGCTTGAGGCGGAATGGATTAATTCAGCAGCCTAAAAGCTCAAGCTTCTGTCAGAAAAAGTGAACTCCCTGTTAGTCTGCAAGAGGGCGGTACAAAGACTGATTTGCTTCAAAGGAAAAGCCTGCTGTATCATCTTTATAATATATTCAAGTTGTGAATTTTGGCCAGAAATCTCAACTTGAACCTTATAATTTAAAACGTTGGTTGTTTAATTATACTTTCCTTTAATCCAACTCTCAGTCTTCACTGTGAGGTTTTTTTAACTCAAAGTACTGAAACTCCACACACAAATTCTTCATTGCACACAAACACATTTTATATATAAATAAATATATATATATAATATACACATATATTTCCATTCTTATAACATTTATCTTAACAACTTAAGCTTAGAAAGGTGGTCTTGATTCTTCATTCTTCACACAAACTGTAATTTAAAACAAAGAAAGAGGTAAATTCTCAAGCAAGCAATGGGGAGAATAAATGGATCTTCGAGGTTTCCACTTACAGGAACAACAAAATGACCGAAGCTCATATTTCCTTTGCCCCTAAGGGTCACGGCTCGCTAAACACCCCTCGGGGTACCCTCTCTTTTCCTCTTTCTTTCCCAGAACAAAAAGCTTTAGTGACTTACATCATTTAAAATTTTTTTTCTTCAACGAGTGTCTCTTTGAGTCCCCAATCTAAATTTTTGTCTGCCATGGCTGATTTACATTTATAATCCAACTACTATCTCTAGGGGTAGAATTTTCTCCATGTCGGGAGGTTGGATGGGAGCGGCCGCACAGCCGATCGCCATCCGCGATCGGCTGCGTGTCGCCATTTAATGTGGGTGGGCAATTAAGGCCCACCCAGCATGATGTGCACCCAGAAGCGCTGAGCACTCCCTGTGCGGGTGGGGGGAGTAGGCCAAGTCGGAGCCTGCGTTCTTTTGTGCATGCACACGCAAGAGTGCAAAAATCTCCATGAGCACAGAGCCGCTTCAGGGAGATCAGTTTGAGTTTCAAAAATTTCAGTAAGGAAAAGAAAATTTAGAACATGTCTCTTCATGTGAAAGTGTCACATGAGCTGGGACGTCTGAGTTTTAATGAAAATCCTTATTTCACTTATGAATCATTCATGGAAACCTCATCCCTCCCCATAGATGAGGTTTCATGAAAAATGCAAAGGCCACCTGGGCTCTTCGCCTGCCCACCAACCTTAAGGTTGGATGGGCAGCTATGTTAAGTGGCTTAATTAGTTTTAAATGGCCTTAATAAGTCCTTGACAGTTTCAGCTGGCGCACAGCCGACTTCAGTGTGCACCGCCAAACTGAAAATTGGAATGAAACATGGTGCCGTCAGGAGGCACACCGCATGTCACCGCATGTCATTTTATGCTTCGACGAATGGGCCCTGTCCCCGCTTGCCGAGCCGAATATTCTGACCTAGGAAATGGTCTCTCCCATCTTTACCCTACGGTTCTCTCTAGGAAAGGGTCTCCTCCTGTTTTACCCTACGGCATTCGTCAATTTGCCATAGTTTACCCTGAGAACAATTATAATCGTACTTTCATGTTTACCCATGGAACTGAACTGCGATAATGGCGCCACACTATCTTCGTTACTCCGCTCACAGATCTATTCTCTGGTTCAGATCCTCAAATTGGCCCACCACTGCCCATCTCAAACCCTGACCTCCCTATCTAATGGGTGGTAAAATGAATGCACTCACCTGCCCTCTGATGTCAACGTTCGATCTGGTGCCAGCGACTAGTATTGCAAGGATCCTGCTGACTATGCCAATTGTTGTGGTAAAAACAATAACCAACACTCTGAGTCTGTGAGCTTCAAGTAAGTAAGATTTTAATTCTAGCATATGCTGGGAGAGAAGAATCCTGGCTGGTCTCCTAGGGTCTCTCCTAGACAAAGTCTGTGTAACTAATTTATAGCTAGATATCTCATTTTCACTATACAGCTTGGTACAGCTTTCAATATTTTTACACATCACAAATCTAATTACCTGAGCTGGAAATTCTCTATTATATGTGATGAATTAGCACCCATATCTGAGGTTAAGGTCATATACTCTAAGGCACAATCATACCTAATACCAATCATTGTGAACCAAACCCAAGCTGAAACAGGCATTAAACAGCAATTTCTTCACAAACATAGGAACAGGAACATGCCATTTAGCTCCTCGAGCTGTTCCACCATTCAATGAGATCTGCAAACTAACTCCATAACCTGCCTTTGCCCCATATCCCTTGATAACTTGGGTTACAAAAATCTATCAATCTCAGATTTAAAATTAGTAATTCATCTACCATCAATTGCCCGTTTATGGAAAATAATTTCAAACTTCTCCCATGAAAAAATGTTACCTAATTTCACTTCTGAAAAATCTGGTTGTAAATTTTAGACATGCATCCTGGTTCTGGACTCCCCAACTAGCAGAAACAGTTTTTCCCAACCTATGTTCTCTAATTTCCCTTTGCTACCTGCACCCATTTTGTGCACTGCATGGTACCTTTAAGATGCCCATGTATATGCACATTTTAAAGGGACTGTTTGTACACAGTCTATTATTCTACTCACTTCCTCATTTTTGAATTATTACTTATACTACTTTTCCACCCAAGCCCGACACCCACACTAACTAGATGCTCTTTGATGCAGAGAATGGTGTCAATCCCTCTGACTATACTATGCCCTATTACCACTACATTCCTTTCTGCTGCCCCCATTTGAATGGTTTCCTGTACCACGGTGCCATGGCCAGTTAGCTCATCCACCCTGCAGCCTCCACTCTCATCCAAACAAGCTGAAGAAACCTCAAACCTGTTGGACGATTACAGAGGCTCATACTCCTGCGCTCCTGCCCTCTGAGTCCCCTTACCTGCCTCACTCAGTCGCACTCTCCTGTCCCTGACCACTGACCAAATCACAAGATCCTGTCCGAAGAGGTATGACTGCCTACTGGTACAAAGAATCCAGGTAACTTTCTCCCCCTCCCTGATGCAGTGTCTGTAGTTCAGCCTCTAGTTCACAAACTCTGAGCTGAAGCTATTCGAACTTCAAACACTTACTGCAGACATGTTTGCCCTGGATTAAACTGACATCCAAGAGCTCCCAAAAGCTGCAGCTGTGACACATCACCTGTCCTGACATCCTTAATGTGTTCTAATTAACTATTTAATTATGTTATTCAATTATATATTTTACTTCCTGTTTTTATATATTTTTTATATTTTATTAACCTTACTACTAGTTGATAGACTATTTAGGATAGAATAAACCCGAGTCATTTACCAGATACTCACCAAATAACTAGCTTCCTCTCCTGTAACAGAATACGACCGCTTCCTGAAGGCTGAGAAAGTTAAAAAGTGGAAAGCAAAAGAGCACCTCTTTCCCTTCCTTCCCTAACTCTCTTAATTACACAACTCCAGCACTCTACTCTAAGTCGCACTTCTTGCAGTAATCCTTACCTACAGCACCTCTTTCCCCCTATGCACCAAATTCCCACTTGAACCAAATTCCCAAATATGCTCTCTCAGTCTCTGTCTCACTCAGGCCAAAGTCTCCACTTACTGACATTTGCACTATTTTCACAACCAATTTGTGATCACCAATGTTTGGCAAACATAGCTTTGGCAAGTCAGCTTATTTATTTCAGTACAGATTCAACTCATATAATTACAAATCAATGTTTAAAAATAAGTTAAATATACATAGAAAACTCCAACCCATCAACGTTCATCAGCTGCAATAGCATTCTTTAGCTGTCAGTAGTTTAATTTGTTATGGTAACTAAAGAGAAACATAACTCTGAATGTTGAAAGCCTGAAATTAAAACTGAAGATGCTGAACATAAATAGGTCAATCAGCATATGAATCAAACAAGGTTAAAGTTTTAGGTGAGATCCTTGATCAAAATTTACAAGATCGGAAACTAGGTATTAAATTTACAAAATTTATTTCTTGTTTGAGAATTCATGAATTCATGTGCTCATAAATTCTCTCATCGCTAAAATTCAGTGCAAACCTTTTAATGTTTCTCAGACTTTTCACTCATGTTTACAGCCATTCTCTTCAATTTCTTTTTCAGGTCGGACTGGCAATATGACATGTGCGATACGACTCCATAATCCACTAAATTTGTCGGTGTCCAAGATATTATACTGCCCTGTCTTACCGGAGATGGAAAATTTCATCACAAGGAAATCATAGACTGTCTCCTCCAGAAGACTAAATTTAAATCTGGGTCCAATTTTTCCTCATCAATTAAAACTGTGATCAATAGAGAAACATCCTTAAAGGCTGCATTTTCATGATCACAGTACTTGTAGAACAGAAGGGTGGATGGAGGTGGAGATCCTGGAAGTGATGAATAACAGCTGACTTTCTACCTTCACCAAACCCAGCACTCAGCTGATTATCTAGCTCCAGCTTCACTTTATCGCTATTTAAAAACATTTTACTAGATCCATCAATTTCCATAATCCTGGAATTGTAAGCTGAGGCGTAAGCTTCAGCAATCCTGCCTGTGAGGCAACGCATGGTCTTCTCTGCATCCCAAGCAGCTGCAAACATTAAGATGGATGGCTCAGAATGCACAGTCACATTAATATGTTTCTGCAACTTATCCTGCTTCTTTCCACAACTGTCCCTTCCTGATTTGGAAAACTCTTCTGCACCTTGCCAAAATTCTGTAAGAATATGTTGAGCACTTTTTCCATAACATCAGACTCTTCGTGGTTCTGAAATGTAATATGATATAGGCGATTGGAACCAACAAAAAGACTCCGACCCACAAATAGTCAATAATGGACCTTTGCCCTTTGGAAAGAAAAAGAAGGTTCATTAACTATACAGGGATCAAGGTTAATGTTCGCATAGTAATGTCAAATCAAAATCCACTGGACAATAACAAATCATTATATGGTAGCTGGCTGCATAACAAACAAGTTAATAATAAGAAATGTACAAAGATAGTCCAGGCAGAAAAGCAATATCAAACAGTGTTATCAAATCAAGAGGCTCAGAAAGTCTATACTGATACGAAGCATTGATTCCAGACTGTAGTTTAAGCATGGGGTTGACAAAACATTGCACATTGATAGAGAGAGGCTTATTCCGAGGGACTACAATAAAGATTAATTTTATATAAAATATACAGCACAGAAACAGGCCATTTGGCTCAATCAGTCTATATTGGCACTTATGCTCCACCCAAGCCTCCTCTCACATGTCCTCATCTAACTCTATCAACATACCCTCTCTTCCCTTCTTTTTCATAAATTAATCTAGCTTCTGCTTAAATGCATCCAAACTATTCACCTAATGACTGCCTGTAGTACTAGGTTCCACATTCTCACCACTTTCTGGGCAAAGGAGTTTCTTCCGAATTCCCCATTTGTTTTCTTGGTGACTATCTTCTGTTGATTGATGATTCTAGTTTGTTCTTCTCCACAAGTGGAAACACGTTTCTGTGGCTACTATATCAAAATCTTTCCCAATCTTAAAGACCTCTAGCCTATTCATTCAAAGAGAACAGAGAGGCAGTCTGTTCATCCTTTCTTAATAGGCAAACCTCGCAGTTCTGGTATCATCCTTGTAAATCTTTCTTGCACCCTCTCAAGTGCTTCAATATCTAGATATAATATTGGTGACCAGAAATGTACACAGTGCTCCAAATATGGTCAATACTGTGCAAAAATAAACTATAATAATAAAATATTACTGCTTTCTGTTACTATTGATATTTTAATTTTCCATTTGTCTAATTATATAGCACATGCAGATCTAAGTCAACAGTCCAACTCCTCGTATGAGTTTGGGCACACCATCATTGCCCGAAAGCTCAACCTTGCGGCATCATCAGCAAAAGGCACCTGACAGGAAAAATGGAAACCCAGGTATCAGTGATTGCTCTCAAAAGCTTGTATTTTCTCACCATATTTATCTTGTTCAAGTTGATGTAAGTTTGGCACATCAGTAATCTGAGACTCTTGCAGATTTCAGATGGTTTCTCAAGGTATTTCCATTTATTGCCTGGGTGACTTGTGTGAAACAAGAATATTTACTTTTTAAATTCATTCATTGGATGTGGGTATCACTGGAAGGCTAGCATTTATTGCTCATCCCTGACTGCCCTTGAGTAGGTGGGTGGTGAGCTGCCTTCTTGAAGAGCCTGCAGTCCATGTGGTGCAAGTCCAACAGTGCTGTTCAGGGGAGAGTTCCAAGATTTTGACCAAGGGCAATGAAGAAATGGCAATATATATCTGAATCAGGATGGTGTTTGATGTGAGGGGAACTTGCAGGTGATGTTGTTCCATATGTCTACTTCCCTTCTTCTAGGTGGCTGAGGTCATGGGTTTGGAAGATGATGTCAAAGCAGCTTTAGCCAGTTGTGCAGTGCATCTGTTGCCACTGTGCACCAGTGGTGTAGCGAGTGATTGTTTAAGGTGGTGGATGGGATAGCAATCAAGCAGGCTGCTTTATTTTGCATGATGTTGAGCTTCTTGAGTTT